>NC_091670.1:35142750-35443333 GCF_042453785.1 Malus domestica | reverse complement strand
CTATGTGTCATGCATTGTATCAGCATTTGTAGTACTGTCTGTTAGTAAATAGGTCAAAGTCATTAGTACATGATGTCGATGACTTGGTGTGTGTATTCAAAGATGTTTTATTTCAAAATGTGGTTTAACGATTAGAATTGTTTAGTTTTTAAATTCTCTTTTTAGATTAATTCATGCAAAAATTGGCTTCCTTGTTGGCATTTTCATTTCTCACTCTTAGAATCTTATGCAATTTTTCATAATTAAACTATTATTGACACTCTACAAACGTTATTATGCCATTCTGAAAAAGAAAAGGGAATAAAAAAGATGTGCATAAATGCTACTTATATTTGTTTGCAAAATATGATTCCCCTTCCCAGTATTGTTAAGTCTCAATCTCTATGCATGTAACTCATGTCATTTTCATCACCTCATGTTAGTGGCGTAGCCAGGATTTTAATAAGGAGTTAGGAGGACCAACCTAACTTTAAATGTAATCTTACACATCAACAATAATAATTATTATGAATAATACAAGTTTGATATTTATGACCTAATTGTGTTATCATTCTAAAATCATTTGATAAATGATAATAATACTAATGCTACATAGAACCAATTTTTTTAATACAAGTATTGACACACCCCTATCCGGAATGTCCACTAGGACTCCGAATTGAGCTGTGCTGGCCGACACCTGGAAGGTGACGAAACCATAAAGTGTGATGATGTGGAAAAATGTGAATAAATTTAAACCTGAGAGTGCCTAAATACCAGAGTGCACCGGTGAGCGGGAATGAACTCACTTCACACGTGACGTTAGAGCATAAGTAAGTACAGAAAAGTGAATTAAGAATCGTACTCTTGAAATAATCTCCAATACCAAGGATCACCACGAATCTTTAACGATATGAAAGCTCAGCTAATAAAACCTGGAGGGTGAAGACAAGACAAAGGTGAGTGGCCCTGTAAATACAATTTTAATAGAACCCATATAAAATATTGTAACTCCTCGCTACAACACCTGTATAATTTCTAGAAAAATCATAAATATACCATAACACATTATCTCGTCAGCAATAACAAATAATCATGTGATTAATAACTCATACTAGTACGCAAGTCGGAGTCACCTATGGTGACTTGTACGACTTACCCATATCTCATCACATATACTAGTTCATCATATATTTCATCGCATATTCATCACATATGCTAGCTTATCGCATATTCATCACATATGCTAGCTCGTCACATTTTCATCTCATATGCTAGCTTATCACATATTCATCACATAGGCTAGCTTATCAAATATTCATCACATATGCTAGCTTATCACATATTCATCGCTAGCTTATCATATATTCATCACATATGCTAGCTTATCACATATTCATCACATATGCTAACTTATCACATATTCATCACATATGCTAGCTTATCACATATTCATCACATATGCTAGCTTATCACATATTCATCACATATGCTAGCTTATCAGTCGGAGTAACCTTTAGTGACCTATACGACTTATCCGTATCTCCTCATATATCTCATTAATCATTGCTAGCATATAAGTCGAAGTCACTTATAAGGACTTGTACGACTTTATTTATATCTCCTCATATATCTCATCAATATACTAGCTGGAGTCACCTCACGTGACCTGTACGGTTGAGTCAATATCTCATCAACATGCTAGTTAATCAATATCTCATCAACATACTCACTACCACCACTATCATCAACATGTACTCACCTGAAGCTTACCTGGGCGTCCGTAGCATCATTTAGTATTTCGAAGCATTCACAATAATTAGGTTCAGGTAATACACATATAAATATGTCATGATGCAATCTAAAACTCAACTATAACATAGTATTTTCAAATATATATATATATATATATAACATGGCGTGAAATGCATAATCCGTAACGCCCTACTCCCGAACTACTTATTTTCGGAGATAATTATCAATGATAAGCCCAACTAGATACTAGTTTAATTAACTACCATTACTTACGTTTCTTTACTTCAAATTCCTGATTCTTCATACATTGATTTATGACCAATATTTAACCACCAAATCATAAAGTTCAATTTTATATTTTCCACCAATGTCCCTCACATTACTCAATTCCCTAAACAAGACTATTGTCTTAGTTATTTAGTCTCATTTATTGTATGGCTGCATCTAACGTCTCGTTAGACTGCATACGTACCATAAATAGGGATCAAACCATTCGTAGTTCACACTAATTAATTGTAGGTAACATGCATAATTCACTTTAGAAGCATTTGAGAAACTATCAATTATATACCTATGATAAAAGGAAAATACCCACTCACCTAAAGTCCACGCTATGATTCTCTAGCATACGCATTGAGGCGTCCCGAATGATTGGCGCCAGCTTGGAGTCCAAATGGTGGCCGGAGGTGGCCGAAAAATGGTCTGAAAGACGGTTGTCCGCGGGAAAACTGGTAACTTGCCGGAATTTCTGGGCAACCTTTCAACGTCCATAACTTTGCCAATACTCAATGAAAACAAGTGATTCAAAAATGAAAATCATAGTTCTAAATGAGATGAAGTGATTGGTACCTTACACAATGGCTATCTCGCCGTGATTTGGCCGGAAAATGCCTCGATAGTAGCGGAGGTCGCCGGAAACTGGGCAAACTTTAAATCGTTATAACTTTCTCATTTCTCCACCAAATCACATGATCCAAACATGAAAATTCATCTACACAACATGAGGAATCGATTTACACATGTGGCCAAGTCCAATCTAGCCAGGAAACACCTCAATTTCATGAAAATCCACCGGAAACCCTATAAAGGGTGTGCTTCGATTCTTCCTCCTCGACGTTCCACCGCCCCTAAAACCTATTGGGCTTTGTTCAGGAGTTCAAGGGAAGTCTATTGGTAGTGATAATTGAATAAAATTGTTTTAGGTTTGGTGGATCTCGAGCAACCTTTCCTGCGGCACCCATGGTGGTTTTTCCACCAAACCTCATCCAAATTCTTCTAAGTTTGGGTGGAAATGGAATAGGGGAGGTTATGAAAGAGGTTACATGTAATGGATGGGTGAATTTCACCTGAAAATATGGTGGAAGTGGCCATAATTTCACACCGGGTCTTGTCGCGGGTGTCCTTCACAGGAAGAGAATACTGGGAGTTTCTCTTTTATTGATCCAATGCCTAATTGGCTCACCAACAACAAAAAATCTGATTGGTTTGCATTCCCACATGGTGGGAGCTCTAATTAATTTAAAATTCTATAGTTTAGTAAAACGACTTCAAATGCCCGTAACTATAACGTTATAATCCGGACCCACAACCAGCTTTCGCCTATGCATTCGTACCAACAAGCACTACACCAATATGCTAAAAGAATAAGTCATATGTTCCTCTAGACGATGGTCAATGGAAGTCAAAGTCCTCGCCTCCAGGGCATTTTTGTCAATTCACACTTTAAAAATTATAAAATTGTAAAATTTGGGACGGGTTGTCACAAGTATAACCAAAATTATATCAAGGAAATATATTGAAAAGATAAAACAAATAATAAGAGTATTAAATACTTATTTAAATTTATCTGAAAAAACTTAAACAAATTTAAGAGAGACACATGTGAATCAATTAAAAAACTTGAGGCAAGGAATGAAGTGACATGCATGTCACATCTTAGCCCGGGCCCCCACCATATCCCAGGCTCGACTCTGCCGTAGCACGATATTGTCCGCTTTAGGCCCCGACCGCACCCTCACGATTTTGTTTCTGGGAACTCACACAAGAACTTCCTAGTGGGTCACCCATCCTGGGATTGCTCTCGTGCGAACTCGCTTAACTTCGGAGTTCCGATGGAACTCGAAGCCTGTGAGATCCCAAAAGGCCTTGTGCTAGGTAGAGATGAGAATATACATATAAGGCTTAGATGATCCACTCCCATGGGCGATGTGGGATGTTACAATCCACCTCACTTAGGGGCCCGACGTCCTTGTTAGCACACTTCCAGCCAGGGATTGGCTCTGATACCAATCTGACACAATGCACCTGTAAACCTAAGTGTCCTGAGTCTCAGGATCCTTAATGAAGAAAGTTGGTATTTTATAATAAAACCAATTGGTAATATGGAGTGTAACCCAATCTCTTATAAGTCATTGCAAAGTTTATCCTTTCATCAATGTGAGACTCTTTTACTTTCACATTCTCATACACCCCCACGTGTCCTTGCAAGGTTTCTCTCTTTTCATCAATGTGAGACTCTTTTACCTTCACATTCTCACATGCCCCCTCACGTGTGACAAATTTTCAAGCCAAACGCGTAGACAACACAAATTGGATGACATGGAATGCATGTAGCCGTTGGGGCTGCACACGTGGGCTAACCTACTCTGATACCATGAAGAAATTTGGTGTTCCATATAAAACTTGGCAATATAGGGAGTAACCTAACCTCTTTTAAGTCCTCGCAAGATTTCACCTTTCACCAATATGAGACTCTTTTATCTTCACATTCTTACAATTAAGCACATATGATATTAGATTATGTGAGACTCTTTTATCTTTTGGTGTTCCATATAAAACTTGGCAAATATTACTGAACAAATATGAAAAAAATTGGATGTAACATATAAGACATATTTTCAAAGCGGTTAAAAGGATAAAGTGGCCCTTGTGGACCTTAATTGGTTCCATTGGTGACTCATGCAGTCGAGTTGCATTCATGTCTAAATTGGTTGCAAAGAGTTGGAAGGGAAGATGAACTTAAGCTACAACCCTTAATTATATATGTTAAAGCTCTCGTTGGGTTCCATGTAAAGTTATTTACTCTCGTCTCTCATTCATACGTAAAACCGAAGATTAAAAACTTTCATCCGGAAAAACTTGATTACTATCTTTACAAAGAAGGTCAAACTTTTAGATACATTTTAGTGACTTTTAATCTAAACGTCCCTTGATTACTTCTTGTGAAATCATACAGATATTGAATTTGCATGCCAATTGTTAGGTGGCGGCCAGCCCTTCTCCCGCGGCAGGCCACGATTGTTTGACTGGGCTTGTGTCCGTGGATTATTTGTCTGATCAATTGCGTATGTACAGACTCGCAAAAGCTCAATTCAAACGACAAGAATGGTCAACATATCAGAAAAAATAAATGCACTCGAAATGATATATCCATATGGATGGGTTCGAAAAACTGAAAACCGAAAAAAAAAAACGAACCAAAAACCAAACTGAAGCCGAAGAAATCTAGCCGAAAAAAAAAACCCCCAACTGAATCAGACAAATCTCGGTTTCAGTTTGAGGGGTTTGGAAACCAAGCCCAATATAAAACACAGTTAAAACGACGTGGTTTATGTAGTTGTCAACCCTAAGTCTATCGAGTTATCAGGTGCCTGAATTGATCTGCTGAGCTCTAGTCTCACTACTGCTCTCACTGAAACCGAAACCATTAAAGTAAATCTAGTAATCGGACAAGGATTGTCTGTCCTCCCTTTTTTCATGCCCTATTGTGTGTGTGGTTACGGTTAAACTACGTCAACATTTTATATTATTATTTATTTTTATCGTATTATCTTTATAAAAAAATAATATAAAATATTAACGTGACTTAACTGTGATCACACAAAACAGGAGGGCATGGAAGGGCATGGAAAATGGAAGGGCAGACAATCCTTGTCCCTAGTAATCAAATAAGGCACTAAACTATTCAACCATACAATTGTTTAAATAATCAAAGGTTGCTAATTGTTTTTAAAAATATTAAAATATTGAAATATTTATTTCAGAAAAGAAAAAAAAACAAACCAAACTGAAGTCAAATTTTCAGTTTCGCCAAAAAACCCAACAGAATGGAACCGAACTCACCCCTAACAAAAAGAAAATGTTTTTTTTTTTTTTTTTGCAAGCATATAAATTAAATAAACCATTTTTTTTCTTTATACAGAATGTTAAAAATTTCACATTGGAAAGTTGATAAACAAATTACAAAATATGGTTCCACTCATAATTACACAGTGACTTTTTAGGATAAAACTCCCTTTGTGTTGGACTAGCACTAACAAGTGGTTAAGTTAGAAGTAATATCGATATTAAATCATTGTGCTTACGTCTCTCTGAAATGTTGATACAAAATCTTTTGAGAACTTATTTTGTATTGTCATACAGTGCATATGTTTAAAGAATTCATATAGGAGTTAATCAACTTGATCAATAGTCCATGTTCATTTTCATAGTATACGTGTAAGTACACACACATATATATATATATATAGATGATCGGTTGACAAAGTCGAGTCTTCTAAAGTACTTGTCTTCTTCTTCATTTTTTTTTTGTTGGTTTTAGGCACGAGAAAAATTAACCCTGAATATTTTATCATCCATGTCATGCTAAGGAAAATTAAACTTTTTTATGTTGTTCTTTCTAGATTACTGGAAGTTTATATAATATCGCTAGTCCAGTGCCAAGTCTTTCTATGTTGGCTAAAAAGAAAAGGAAAGAAATGATGACACTCTACGACTAACTAGGAGGAATGGGAGTGGCGGTTTGATACTGGAAAATAATTTTAGACCAAGAGAAATGTTAACGAGATAGATTTTTTTTAATTGAGATTTTCTAAAAATTTTTTGTAACTTCTTATTTTTTGTTAAAAATATAATATATTATGTTAAATTATAAGGTGATCATAAAAAATCTAGATTATCATTTTTAAAAGAATTTTTTTGGCATTTCTCTCGTATCAATATCAATGAAATTGATCGTATGAGCATAAAGGATAATGCTAAAAGTCAGATAACGAAACTAAAGTTCATCTCATCGGAACCGTAAACTTAGGAGGCTAAACTTTCTGAGCAAATCACACTGATTATTAAAATTTGATTCAATAGTTATAATTATTATAATTTTTAGAGAAATTCTCTGTTTATAATCATTTGATTAAATTTTAATAATCCAAATCATTTGTTTAGGAAGCTCAACCTCCTAAATTCAGGAGGAAATCCGATTCTCATCTAACCATCTATAAAAACAGGACAGAGCAAAAATCTTTGTCAGTCGGTGAGAATTAAGACAGTTTTAATAATAAAATAAGAAGATTCAATGTCCCTTACCTTCCCGAGACTCAAATGTGATCAATGACGTCATGCGATGAGACTTTTCCCTCTTGTAAAAAAATTACCTTCAATCATCAAAAGATGAGTGTGATCTCGAGTCAAGGATTGCACGTCGTTCAATTTTTATTTTTATTCTTTTAAAAAGCTACAAATTGGATTTTCTACTTATCTTTACGCCATACATATCTGTTTGCTGTACTCAATTTCGCACCGATGGTTGAGGAGATTAATAAGATTTTAATATAAATAGTGGCAATTATATATCTTGATGTGTAAGTGTTATCTTGGATATTGGTTTCGAGACAGATATAAATTTGTTACCTTCACCGTAAATATTATATAACATTAGAATTCTGTATTATAGGTAATGTTATGTTCATGTACAATTGAAAACGTAACATGCAATAATCAAAACATACAATTTTATAAATACATGCATAATCAGGTTCTTTAAGCAAAGATATTTTCATTTTGTTTTTAAACTTTAATCATCCGAATTGTCTATTCGCTACGTCTCAATTCATAAATTATTCTTACGAAAATTAAATTCAACCTAAAATCATTGCTCATTTAATTATGACAATGAAATTTAAATGTTTCTTATAATATAATGTTCGTCAAATCTTTGAATTCAATTAGATACCTTAAATATTAGCAGTTTGACTAATATTTTGTAAGGATGATCTATGAAGTGCAACTTCAAAAAATAAACAGATCAGATCGTTGAAGTTCGATATGTTGTGGGTTCCATAATTAATCATTACCTAAAAATAATGATAAATAGATAGGACAAAAAATACAAAAATTGTAACCGAAGTCATTAGACTATTATTCGACTCATCACTAAAATGGAAAGTCTGTTTATGTGGAAGAATGGTCAAAAATCTAAATTTATAAAATGGATTGAATGTTTTTGATTAATCAATCTACTGCAATTGCAACAGAGGTTTTATATACATCTTATTACATACGCATGCAATAAACAAAAATATTGGAAATGACATCCTTGCTGTCCACAATGCTGCTGTCAGAGCATCCATGTGAAGAGCCCTTCTGTCCATGACATGCTGTCCACGATGCACTGTGAGTGGAGCATCTTCGACAGAAGAAGATGCCTTCCAGTAAAATAATCTTTTCAACACTCCCCCTCAAGTTGGAGAGTGTATGTCAAGAACTCCCAACTTGCGTAACATGATTGAGAATGCATCCTTCCCCAACGCCTTTGTGAACACATCTGCTAGTTGCTGTGAGGAAGAGACATGTTTAGTAACAACGGAACCATCTTGCACTTTGTCTCTGACAAAGTGACAATCAATCTCTATATGTCTAGTCCTGTCATGGAAAACTGGGTTAGCAGCTATGTGTAAAGCTGCTTGATTATCACAATGTAGTGTTGCAGCCCCTGGATGTGATAAGTTCAGGTCTTTGAGAAGATGTCGAAGCCAAGACAATTCACAACAAGCACCCGTCATAGCTCTGTATTCTGCTTCAGCTGAAGATAGGGAAACCGTCTTTTGTCTTTTTGATCTCCAAGAAATCAAAGAAGATCCCAAGAATATGCAATAACCAGTGGTAGACCTTCGGGTGATTAGGCAACCTGCCCAGTCCGAGTCACAATAAGCTGTTAGAGCTAGATTGTGATGTGAGGAAAAGAAAAGGCCCTGACCCGGTGTGCCTTTGATATACCTTAGAACACGAAGTGCTGCCTCCATATGTGGCTTACGTGGTTCATGCATAAAACGGCTCAGCACATGCACAGAATAAGTAATGTCGGGGCGAGTGATGGTCAAGTAGATCAAACGCCCAACAATTCTTCTATACTGAGATGGATCTTTAAGAAGTTCCCCTTTGTCTGAAAGCTTCAAATTTTGTTCCATTGGGAAGTCCACTGGCCGTGCTCCCAAGAGGCCAACGTCCTTCAAAATCTCCAAAGCATATTTCCGTTGTGAGAGGGAAATACCTTTGTGTGAACGTGACACTTCAATCCCCAGAAAATATTTCAAATCTCCGAGATCTTTGATTCGAAAACGACTATGTAGGAATCTTTTAAGAGAGGATATGGCAGCCATATTATTTCCAGTAATGACGATGTCATCCACATAAATTAAAAGGGCTGTGAATGACTTTCCTTTTCGATGAGTAAAAAGGGAGTAATCGGCTTTGGATTGTACAAAACCTGCAGTTTGAATAGCAGTGGAGAACTTGGCAAACCATTGACGAGAAGCTTGCTTTAAACCATACAACGACTTGTTGAGGCGACACACTAAACTCTCCCCCTGTCGCAGAAGACCAGGAGGGGGTGACATATAGATTTCCTCATGAAGATCGCCATGCAGAAATGCGTTATTAACGTCCAGTTGGTGAAGGGACCAATTTTGAGCAGAAGCAAGAGCTAACAGACAGCGAACAGTAGTCATTTTAGCTGTAGGTGAAAAAGTATCATGGTAATCAATGCCTTCCATCTGAGTGTAGCCCTTGGCCACTAAACGCGCTTTGTAACGCTCAATGGTTCCATCAGACCGCCGTTTGATCTTATAAACCCATCTGCAACCAATAGGAGATTTTCCAGGAGGAAGAGAAGTAAGAGTCCAAGTGTGATTATCTGTCAACGCCTGTAGTTCAGATTGCATTGCGGCCTGCCAGTGGGGGCTAGAAGCGGCCCTTGGATATGTGTCAGGCTCCTCATCATGAGTAACATGAGCAATGTAAGCAAAATGACTTGGTGAGTAACGGTGATAAGATAAGAAATTACTCAATGGATACCGTGTACCTTTACAAAGATTGGACAACGAAGACGACGATGGTTTGGGTGTGGGCAGCGTCACTTGGGAGCATACATAATCACCGAGGTAAGCAGGAGCAGTGCGATGGCGTTGGGGTCGCCCAGGAGAGTCTAATGGAGCGATACTGTCATCAGGGGAAAGAGGAGGATTTATGGGATTGGGGGAAGATGTGTCAGAGGTGGTGGGATGGGGTGAAGAAGCGTCTGAAAGGATAGAAGGGGATGAGGCAGGGAGGGATGGTGAAGTAGACGGTGAAGGAGATGGTTCTAGAGTGGATGGAGAAGGAATGGGATCGACAATGGGGTAAAAAGGCATGTTTGTAGGTGGTGTTACCGTGGGAGAAGTTGGCAAGGGCTGAAAATGGTAGGTATTTTCATGAAAAATGACGTCCCGGTTCGTAAAAATCTGTTTTGTTGTTAAATCATAAAGTTTGTAAGCCTTTTGGCCGAAAGGATAACCAAGAAATACACAACGCCGAGCGCGGGCATCAAACTTATGAGAAACGTGTACATTGGTCGCATAGGCAAGACATCCAAACACACGTATGTGAGAAAAAGTGGGAGGTTTGGCATGAAGTAGTTCATAAGGGGTTTTGTAATGGAGAAGAGGAGTTGGGAATCTGTTTATAAGGTGTACAGCGGTTAACACACAATCCCCCCAAAAATGTAATGGAAGATTAGCTTGAAAACGTAAAGCACGTGCCATTTCAAGAATATGACGATGCTTGCGTTCTACAACCCCATTTTGTTGAGGTGTATAGACGCATGAATGTTGAAAAACAACCCCAATATCCTTTAAAAAATGACGTAAAGAAAGGAACTCCCCACCATTATCGGTTCGAATTGTTTGGATTTGTGTTTGGAATTGTGTTTGCACAAAGGAAAAAAAACGTTTGAGTAGGTTTTGTGTTTCACTTTTATGATGCATAAGGAAAACCCATGTAAACCTAGAATAATCATCTACCACTGTTAAAAAATAATTGGCTCCAGAAAGAGAACTTATCTTATAAGGACCCCAAATGTCACAATGGATGAGATCAAAAGGTTTCTTAGTAGTAATTGAACTAATGCCAAAAGGAAGACGATGTTGCTTGGCCAATGGACATATGTCGCAAGCATCATTCAACTTGAAAGGGATATGCAAGATATTTTTTGCCATAAACTCTAATCTAGATGGCGATATGTGACCCAAACGTCGATGCCACAATTCAGTGGAGGAGGTGACAAGGCTGCATGAAGGTTTGACAGAAGGTGTTGGCCTATCTGAAAGCAGCGCCACCAAGTAATACAGTCCTCCACGCTGTTTACCCAAACCAATCGTTTTCTTCGTAGCCAAATCCTGCAAAATGCACCAGTAAGGGAAAAAGGTTACTGAACAAGCCATGGCACTAGTGACCTTGCTTACAGACATTAAATCAACTTTGAAAGTTGGCACACATAATACGTCTTGCAAATGAACTGAAGAATTTAAAGATAAATTCCCAATGGATGTGATAGGAGCTGTCTGTCCACTAGGCATTTGAACAGGTGGTAAGTTGACACTTTTGAGACAACGAGTGAGTGAAGTTGGTGAAGATGTAATATGATCCGTTGCACCACTGTCGATTATCCATCGACGTAGGTGCTTCAGAGGTTTTGACAAACCTGATGAGTTTTCAGTGGCATTGACGGCGGCATTGGCTTTGGGAGGATTCTGTGTTGTCTCATTGTTGTTCATGATGGACAGTATCTGCTGGAATTGTTGGTCAGAGAGGCCAGGTACAGCGGAATGCAGTTCTTGCAGAGAAGCCCCATTGGTGGTATTGTTGGCAGAACTTCCATGGCGTTTGTTGCGTCCACCACTGTTGTTCCCACGTCCACCACCTCTGTTGCTACGATGAAGACGATGTTCGGGAGGGTATCCGTGCAGTTTGTAGCATGTATCAATGGTATGGTGGGCGGTGTCACAATAAGTGCAGTGGAGTTGTCTACGGGAAGATGAGCTGTTGCCAGGTTGCGACGACTGCTGCCATGGACGAACTGCCATTGCTGATATCTCTGCAGCTTCACGTGAATCGCTTACATCGCGCTGTTTTTCTTGCTGGACAATCATGGAATACACTGAACGCACAGAGGGCAATGGTTTCATCATCAGAATGTTGCCTCGCGCAGCACCATAAGACTCGTTGAGGCCCATGAGGAATTGCATCAATCTGGTTTTCTCCGCTTGATCGCCTTGCTTCTTTAAAGCACCACAGGTGCAAGACTCATGATCATTGTAGGATGCAAGTTCATCCCACAAACTCTTTAGTTTGGTATAGTAAGCAGCAACAGATAATTGATCCTGAGAAATAGAAGCTATTTCTCGTTGAATTTGATAAATTCTGGGTGCATTACCTTGGCTGAAACGATCTTCAAGATCCTGCCAAATCGCTTGGGGTGTGGTGTAGTAGACAATGCTATCATGGATAGTCTGCTCAACTGAATTCAAGATCCAGGAAACGATCATGTCGTTGCAGCGTTTCCAGGAAGAAAAATCATTCGGTTTCGTCTTTTCATCAGGAGCTTCCAGTGTACCATCTACAAAACCCAGCTTGTTCTTAGCACTCAGAGAAAGCTTTACAGAACGACACCAAGTGGAGTAGTTGTCTCCGTTGAGAAGTTTGGAGACGAGAACCATCGCTGGATGGTCGGAATGGTGAATGAAAAAAGGACTGGAAATGTTGGATTTATTTCCATCCAAACTCTGTTCGTCACCCATGAAAGAACAACGACAGAGAAGAAAAAAATGGTAGAAAAAGATGCAGCGGGAAGAAGCTAAGGGTCTGCTTGAATTAACCTTGCTCTTGATACCATATAAAATGGATTGAATGTTTTTGATTAATCAATCTGCTGCAATTGCAACAGAGGTTTTATATACATCTTATTACATACGCATGCAATAAACAAAAATATTGGAAATGACATCCTTGCTGTCCACAATGCTGCTGTCAGAGCATCCATGTGAAGAGCCCTTCTGTCCATGACATGCTGTCCACGATGCACTGTGAGTGGAGCATCTTCGACAGAAGAAGATGCCTTCCAGTAAAATAATCTTTTCAACAAAATTTGACTTCAGGGTTTCGTTTTTCTATTTTCCAAAAGGAAAAGGAAAGGGAGAAAAGATAGAGAAGCCAATCCTTTTAGTCAAAGGTATCAGTTTTCCTCACTATGCTGGTCATCTTATTTATAATCGTTAGATGAGTTTAAATTTTGAGATATGTGGAGTGAATATACATAAATATCAAAATTTAAACTCATTCAACAGTGATAAATAAGATAGTAAGCATCACCATCACTTAAGGGTGATAAGCAAAAATATTTCCTTTCCTGAAACACTCATTTCGTTCAATACGACAGAACCCTCGTCTTCCTTGCATGGTTGAGCTTTGAAACACATTTTTCGCCGCCATGGTTAGATCGCACTTGGGCTAAACCCTAAACTTGTAACATATATGTAGGTCCATCTTGATTCTGCTTTTAACTTTTCTACGTAACATAGTTAGAATCGCTTTTGATGATCTAAAAGTACCTTTACTTATGAAAAGCACTTTCAAACATACCATTTTTCTAGGTAGAACATTCTTAGCAAAATTTCATAACCAAATACATACATGATCAAATTTATGACCTAGAATATCAGAGTCATCTAGTGATGATCGTTCCTATTATCCATTTTATGGATTTTTCGTCTATGACATTTAACTCAAGTCAGTATCGCATTGGCATAAACCTGGGAGCTGGAGTCAAATGGTTCATATTAAATGCGATGTTTAAAATTATTCGTATTGATGAAAATATTGATATCCATATTTGGAGAAATATCGACGGATATATCGAATATCGATATCAGTTTGGACGTAATATAATTTTAAGGATTATCAAACATTGGTTTGGACGAAATATAAGAATTTTTCCGATATTTTACAAATGTGCCAGAAATATAGACTATATATGTCGACATTAGCCTAAACTTAAGAATTTCTTCGATATGAAGTGAAGTTTAAACTTCACCACCTATTTCCATATCTTTCTATGATTTTTTTAGATATTTCTATGTAAATATCGACCATATGAAAAGAAATTTTAAACAATGATTAAATGTTGATTCTTTTTTTTTTCTATCAATATGGATGGGCTAATTCATTAACTAACACTTTGGATCAAAAACCCCAAAACGAGCTAATTCATTAACTTCATGGGCTTTTAACAGAATTTTGGACTTTGCAGAATCAGGCCCAAATTGTATCGCATTTTTCTTGGGTTGGTTTCGGGTCGTCGAGACACACAACACAGAAAATCCATGACGGAGATGAGTGTCATTTCACTTAGAACGCCGTTATTCTTCTATAAAAGCTGATATTTTCTTAGAGCTCGTTTGAATGTACTTTTAAAATAATTGAAAATATTTTTGATGAAAATATTTCTAGAACTAACCTTTAGTAAAGATGCAAGTAAATTTTGGAAAAATACTTAAAGTGCTTCTGTTTGGATCCAAATTTACATCATCGGCCCGTGCGATCAAGACCGTTGATTGAGCATAGCTCCCAACCATCGGATGAAAAATGAAGATAATTTTGTTATTATTAAAAGATAATATTATGATTTTTTATCATAATAATTATCGTTTAACAAATTATCTTGATATTTTCTTATACGGGAAGCAGTACAATTCAAATAGACTTGAGACTCCTATTATCAGATTGTGCAGCATGGTGATGGTGCATTAAGATGAGGTTTGAATGGTCAAGATGCATGGTTTGAAGTCAAGATAACGATGCAAACTAGAATATCATTGGTACATGGAATTTGGATGACAAAGATCCATGGCATTTAAATATTATAACCAATCTTTGGATTAGATTGGTGTTCAGCAAAGATGAAAGGAGCATACGACATTGACCCGAGGAATCTTGACTTTGAGGGATATTATCAAAAAGGTTCTTTATCACAATATCCTGACGCTGAGAGTTAGAATGGTACTGGAATACTTTATTTCAATGGTTGAGCAGTACAAAATCTATAAATAGAGGCAATGGCAACGACAAAAGGGATCTCTAATTCAACACACAAAACTACCCTGTGCAAATTCTCTCAACAACCTTGAGACTTTTTTATTTTCTTTTTCGCCAACACATTTCAGTTTGGATAAACAGCACTTTTAAGGCAACCGCGAACATCTTCAGTTTGGATAAACAACACTGTTGCCGTAGAATCAGCCGATCGCAGAGCACCTTCAGTTTGGATAAACAGAACTACGTCGAGGCCGACTGGTTATCTATCCAAGTCTCGGTCGAGAAGGATTTTCAAATCCTTATTGGCAAAGGTCAGCTCATTAGCATTTTTGGCGAAGTGAGGTGTTACAAGTTATTACATTCGGCACATTGAAAGCCGAATTTGATATTGAACTTCGCAGAACTAGCAGCCTTGTCTTCAGGCTCTAGAACCCAATGGTCGAGAGTGTTCCTTCATCGGCTGCAGTCGCGAGATTTAGAAGTCAGCAGCGCACCCAACGCAACATCAACAAATTTTACTCCTCAGCCGAGCTCGCCCGATGAGTTGGCACGCCCCACATTCAACCGAAGGACGTAGTTAGCTTATAGATTACTCGACCTGCGTGCCACGTATGCTTGGTAGTTTTTAGGGTCAACAGCTTCTTAGAAAAAGTACATAACTAATGTTTCTTGCCAAAAGCACTGAAATCCAAAAACATTTTCTCTAAAATACTTTCAGTCATTTTAAAAGATGTAGTCAAGCTCGGATTTGAGATGATTTTAAAAGACTTTAAGATCCTAGTATAGTCAATTAAAAGATTTAAAGGATTTTAGAATCGATTCAAATCTAGATGTAGTCAATTAAAAGATTTTAAAATTCATGCAAATCTAAGTGTATTAAAAAAAATTAAGATTTTGGAGGATTTTAATAAATTGTGAATTTTGTGGGATTTGAGAGCAGAAAATATATATAACCAAGACTAAAATCTATATGAATTTTATAAAAGAAAAACTAATGAAAAGAGCTTGAAAACTTTAAGTTTTAATGATAAGGACAAAATAAAGGGTAAAGGGAATAGTACCATGATTGACTTTTTAGTGTAAAAATATGATTTTTAGTTAAAGTAAACAGTACCGAGAGCTTTTCGTTAAAATTCCTTTTTATAAAAGTCTTTAATCCTCTTAAATCATATAAAATCTATCTTTTTTTAAATCCTTTAGGGCCCGTTTGTTTGACAGGATTAGAGAGGACTGGACTGGACTAGACTATAGTCCATTGTTTGATCTGCACCAGGATTAGGTTTAATGATCTTAAGTCGGACTCGCTCGGATTATACACCTCCTTACGAGTTCCTTACGAGGATCCCCATTTTTGGGCGGATTCGTAAGCCCTGAGAGAAACCCGCGAGAGTCACTCGTCCAAGAATCTACGTCGCTCGTCCTGCTCGTCCTCATCTCTGCGTCTTCCCTCATCGTCGTCCTCCTCACCCTGATCTATGCGCCTTCCCTCATCCGCATCTGCATCGTCTTCCTCCTCGCCCTGATCTCTACAACTTGTCAGGTAAACTTCGAATCTTCAATTTATTTCGTCGATTTGGTTTGCATATCGTGATTTTGTTGTTTTGGGTTTGAGAAATTTTCAATGATAGACCTCTGCACTTGAACAAATTATGGTTTTGATTTTTAGGTCAAATTGAGATTAGAATTTGGGGTTTTCATATTTCAACTTTTCTTTCAAATCCTCAGGTAGTAAAAACTGCCATCACAAAATTTGCTCAGTGATGAAATCTAAGCCCTGAAATTTTGTTCTTTTCGCGTTTTCTGAATTGGGTTTTTTTGAATTTTTGGGTTTTGATGCTTTGCTTGTTTCGATTTTGTGAAGTGATTTCGTGTCTGGGTTTCACAAGAGGAAGAAGAAGAGGAGAAGGGAAGCTGAGCAGAAGCAAGGGGAGGCACTGCGGCGGAAGCGTTTGGAGCTGCGCAAAAAGGTTGGAATTTGTGGCTGTTTTTTGGCCGTTTGATTGCCTCTTTTGCATAATGTATAGCTTGTTTACCGCTCATTGGATTTTGATAGTTGGTTGATTTGGTTTTTAATCTCATTGTTGCGAAAAGTTGGTGTCTTTGCAAGAGGAATTACATTGAATTCTGTTTACTGCTCATCGGATTCTGTTAACATCTGCTGGTGCTGATGCAGACGATGAGGAAGATGGGCTTTCTGATTTTTATATATACCCTGATTTTGTATATATAAATTGGTACAAGTTAATAGGTTCTTCAAATATTGGCTGCCTTTCAATGTTTAGAACTGACCCAACTTAGTTGATTCCATTCCCATAATTGAAATAGCTACGGTGATGTGTATTAAGACCAACTTTTATGGACAAATGTTAGATAGCAGTGATTAGAAATGCTCTACAGTCTATGTGAGCATTACAAAGTTATGTAAGAGAGAATTGGAAATGACTACTCCAATTCGACATAGATTTGGAACTTTGGAGTAGTAATTTCCAAATCCCTCTTACATAACTTTTGAAGTGATCATGTTGTGCATTCCTTTCTCGAGATTTGGAAGTCCCTCGCCTAAACATTGGTAGAAGATAAATTCTTTGTCGGTGTGCAACACTAACACTGCCACTTGTTGAATAATCAATCAATTTCATGTTTTTTTTTTCTCAAGTTCTTTATTTTAATGGTATAAGCCTTCTTTGTTTAGTAATTAGGAACCGGATAACAAAAATGGAAAAAGGAAGGAATCGGAAAACTTAAGGAATAGAGGGAGTAAGGAAGGGAATGGGATCAACTACCCCTAATTGATATGGTTCCTGATTTTGAGGTATTTGATTAAGAATTTCAAAAGGAAACCAATAGTTTTCCGAATTCATAAGTGTAAGTAAACACAGGGGAAAGTTAGGGAGTGAAATGCTTCACATACCTACACTTTAGTAAACGCAGGAACTTAAAAAATAAAACGATTACAATTCTAATTCCTTGTTAAGTAAACATTGATGTCATTTGATCAAAATCAAATTCAATTACCTACTGATGTTAGTTAGTGATATCTGAACATTCTTCCTTTATTATAACTCAATTCATTGTTTGTAAACTTCATCTTTGTTGGAAATGCATGCTTACTTTTCAACTTGCATATATGCAAGCTCACATTTCATATATTTTGGATAAATGTAAAGTTTGTGTCTTGAAAAATGCCCCTTTCATAAAAAGACTTGCTTACTCAAATATTGGACATTAGATTTGTGTTTTTTGGTTGTAAGATTATTGCATTAATCATATTAAATAATGAATAATTTCGCTTTAGTTCTTGAGTGCCCCGCATTTCTTTCATGTTTCTCACTCACTCTCATGTTTAAATCTTGTTTTTTTTTTAACCATGTTTAAATCTTGTTGAGTAGCATATATTTTGTTAATTACAAATGAGTATGACATTGTTAAACCAAACTACATTTGCAGATTAAAAGAGCTTAGAGAAGGGATGTGGATTAAAAGAGCTCAGGGTTTATGTACACGGATCCCATAAGCCAGTGAGGGCTTAGCTGCAAAAGGCTTTATATAGAATAGAGTTGAGAAATTCCATAGTTCAAGTTCCCAAACACTCACTTTGCTGCCTGAATGTGCCTTAAGGGGTGGGGAGTCTCATCCACTTGAAATGTAATGTTGGTCATTATATGATAAGCTGAAGAATTCTGAAAATTTATAAATATCTGATCACCAATTTGCCATCTTAAACTCAACTATAATATGTCCCAATCTATTAGCAGGTACTAAAAACAAAATAATTGTCCTGTTTTTTTTTTTAAGATTCATAATATACATGGCAAAAATATGCTCCAATTAACCCAAATCATGAGATTTGAAGCATTATTACACAATGGCAAAAATTTGGGCGTTGGGCACAGGTAATTGGAGCTATTAAAATAGAACAATAATGTAGTCCTCGTCTAAGCAAACACAAATTTGGTAAACAGTACTATTTTCATTATCCTGCTTCTTAGTCCGACACTGCACCAAACGCTTCACTAAGTTAGTCCAGCTTAGTCTAGTCTAAGCCAGTCCAGCTTAGTCCCTGCAGCTAGTCCAGTCCAAGACAGTCCGGTGCAACAAACGACCCCTTAAAATCTTAGTTTTCACTCCGCCCGTTGAATACGAATACATCCAAACAATATCCGTTTTCAAGCAAGCACCTTTCTTCTTCTAACTGCCATGGATTCCGCTTCGTTCTCAATTCTCCGAGCTCAGCCCTTTTCTTCCGCTGCGGCCGTTTTCCCGCCAACTAACAACACCACCGCCCGCTTCTTCGCCCTCCCGAAGAGCAACCGCAACCCCAACCTGGTCCCTCCATTTTCCTCCACTTTCCCAAGAAACTCAACTTTTCCCGGAAAATGTCTGCACTTCGATCGGTTCGCCGCATTCAGCTCGCTCTCCGGCGCTCAGGACCAGAACCCATCTCAGGAACTGGCTGTTCTTCTCGAAGTTGACGGGTAGGACGATTTCTTTCCCCTTCTTTCTCCAAGCATTTCGATTAATTTGTTTTTTTTTTCTTTTCACATTTTCTTGCTTCTTTGATTTTGTTTTCGTGTTTTGGTGGTTCCTTTGATTTATTGCTGCAATTGGAGTTGGGTGTTCTCGGATACCTTTTTCTTGATGATTCTCTTTGTTTCTTTCAGGGTTCTTATGGATGCTTATCGGTTGGGGAACCGCCAAGCCTTCAATGAAGGTGTGGAAATGCAGTAATTTAATCCTAACGTCTTAAGTCTTTTTTATTAAATTGTGTTTTTATGTGTTAATCTCACTGTATTACCTTGTGATATATTGGCAGCATTTAAGAAGCTTGGACTTGACTGTGCAAGTTGGCCAGAGCCTGTTTACTTGGACCTCCTAAGGTAGGAAATTAAAATTATGAGTAAAGATCATGAATTTAGATTATTTATTTGGTTTCTTGTTCTTTAAGTTATTTATTTGGTTGCTTTTTCTTTAAGTTATTTAGTAGGCTTGAAATCATGATTCACGACTTTGCTTCAATCTAGTATGTGTCAATTGAATTACATTTCCGAATGTGTATCTGGGTCGTAAGAGTTTTTCGATGTGGAAAGTCACAAGATTCGGACCCAAATTACTTGTTCGCTTTACAGACATGCTTTGCCTTATTTTCCTCATATTTAATTTTGAAAAAAGTGTGAAAGCATCTGGATAAAGGTTTTATCAGTTTTTATACCAAAAAGGTTCTTAGATGCAGTTTATGTTAATCTTTCAGGATGAGTGCTGGTGATGAGGAAAAGATGGTGAATTTGTATTTTAATCGGGTGTGTTACTCTTTTGTTGTCTTTGAAAAGTATGAATAGCTTGAAGTAGCTCTTTGAAACTTCCTTTGTAATGTATCTTTTTCTTCTGACTCTACTATAATCTGTGTTGCAGATTGGTTGGCCTAGTTCATTGCCGACAAGTGAGAAGGCGTCATTTGTGAAAAATGTTCTGCAAAAGAAGGTACGCTCTTATTCAGTGCTTAAGTTAGGTTTTAGGGATACAAGTCTAGACTTAGGTCATTCGTACAAGGCTTAAATTATTAGTAATTAATTAATTTTACTTGGCTGCATGGATTTGTTTTGCTGGTTTGATAGGATTATGATCAATGATTGTTTCAAGGCTTAATGTCCAGCATTACATCGGAAAATAGGATACACACAAAAGGAAATGTTATAGTCTTTGAATCAATATATTTTGATCATATAGTTATTTATACTGAGGAATAAAAACAAGAAAAATTTATAATTCCAGGGCCAATTAGGAATCTTCTTTCGGTTAAACACTGTAAACTGCTTGTATATTTTTCCAGGGTGGGTGAGCAGGCTGATTTAAAAACAACAGAACCTTTTTATTATTTTCTGCTTGAAGCTACATATGAAAACTATTGTTTTTACACAAAAGATATAGCTGCTTATGTGATATAATTGCAAACTCATTTCGCTTGTTACTTTGATAGCTTATTATTTTATATCTTACAGTACAAGGTAAAAGTGTAAAACACATTAATGAACGGGAGAGGTCTTAATAAATATCCTTTTAGCTCTCCCATTATTTTATTTTCCACTTGTACAATGAAAGTAGCCAATATTAGTTTGTTCTTGACAGAAAATTGCAATGGATGAGTTTTTGATGTCAGAAAGTTTGACGTTACGACCTGGAGTTGAAGAGTGAGTTTCTGATCGGATTACCGAAAACTTACTTGGATGATTACACAATCTTTTAGCTCTCAAATATACCAAGTCTAAATTTCTGCTTTACATTTTTACCTTCTTCAAATATGAATAGCTTAGACCAAAACCATGTCAAAACCTCTTTATCAGTACTCATTTAGTCATTCTTGGCTTCAGCTATACTTTTCTACCAACATTTGGAAATTTTGCTGAAGTGTTGCCAAGGAAATGATGTCAAATCGAAGCTAGCTTGCTACCTATGTATCAAAGCGCTGTTATTTTATGCTGGGAGTTTATTCTTGATAAATATTCAGAACTCTATTGGTTAGATGAACTGATGATCCTCAATCTATAGGAAGCTATAAGTGATTAACCAACATATGCTTGTCAATGCCATGTTTAGTTAGACTCATTTTCTCCCTTCCATTTGCAGGTTTATTGATGAGGCATACAAGGAAGGAATACCTGTGGTCGTACTGACAACTTATAGTAAGAGTGGGGATCAAATTGCCAGGTATTAACATACGTTTTTATTGTGTTAAGTTTCCAGACGGTTACCAACCTGCTCTAGGTTTTAGAGACGTTATAATGCATTGTAGCTATGACTATAATTATGCCGCTTAAGGTTCTGATTCTGGCAGTAGTTTCTCTCAATGTGTTGTCATAAAGGACTTAGCCACTGACTATGGTTGCACTGCAAGTTTCATTAGCTCTTGTTTTTTTTTTTTTGCAAGTTACATACTATAATCAAGTACAAATAGACAGGAAATGATTAGTTTTTTATTATGATTTTAATTCCTGTTTCTGAATGGGCTGAATACTTTCTACTGCTTTAAAATACTGCGACACATTTCTCCTCTTTCAATGTGCTTCTGGTGCTATTCTGATTAAACAATCGCATTTCTGGTACTCCGTCGATGGTAGAGGACTAAGCTAATACCTATTTGTCTCGTTGTAAATGTCAGATCAATTGTTGCAAAGCTTGGCCAGGAAAGAGTTTCAAAGCTAAAGATTGTTGGAGATAAGGAGGTAGAACAGAGTTTGTATAGCCAACTGGTAAATGATACAGGATTATCTTCTGGAATGGATGAGCAACTAGCTAAGGAGGCAATAAAATCAGGTAGACTCTTCATCTTCGTTAATTAGTCATGTATATGTTTTGTGATATACATTTTTCCAGTGCAGAAGGATGGGTACTAAAGGGTTCTGTTATTGATTTCTGGGGCAGTTTCTGCTGAGAAGCAAAGGATTGCAGAGGAGGTTGCATCATTGCTAAAGCTGAGTGTAGATATTGATACTAGCCCGTCTGAAAGGTTAGCATATTTCATTTCGTTTTATTGTTTGTTGTTGTTAATTTGGTCCCATCAAAGTTGGTTTGTGTCTACCTATTATTTTTGTTTTAGGGTTTTTATGATGTTCAGGGTTTAAGAGAAACTTGTGATTACATTAGACTAGGAAGAGATTATATACCAATTTGAACCGTTTGTGCGGTTATGCATGTATGATTCAGCACTCAACTTAAAGTGTGATATCATATATCTAGTGTTTAATCCTTTGCTGTTATGGTAGGCAAATTCTGTACAAGTTCCTCTCCTTCTTTTCTTAGCCGTGGGATTGACTTTTCTTGATCTCAAGTTTAATGTTTCAGCATCATATAGCCTATTCTTTCTCATACTCTTTATGAGTGAGTAGTAATATATGCCTAAGTGACTCTTGTTCCCTTTGGTGTGTTAATTGTTTTCTGCCAGCTTAGAGAAGATCATTGCTGCATTGCGAGCTGGGGCTGAAGTTGCCAGTCTACCTGTATGCGATTGTGTTCTTATTGCAGGAAGCCAGTCTGGTGTGGCTGGAGCTGAGCGAGTGGGCATGCCATGTGTTGTTTTAAGAAGCAGGTGAAGGCTTTTTTGAGTTGCTTGGAACAAACTCCTGCCAGTTTACAACTTCTTTAAATCCTTGTTATTGAATCAAGTTTTTTCGTGTATTTCTGTAGTTTGACGGCTAGAGCTGAGTTCCCTTCGGCAAATGCGATAATGGATGGGTTTGGAGGAGCAGACCTGACCATCTCTAAACTGCGAAACAAGAGACGGTCATGAAATCAAATCATGTTCTTCCTTTTGCCGGATTATTAGAAGATTCATCTCCCATAGAGGGATCTGTCAAAGTTAGAACAGAACTAGAAGCAAACTTGAGAATGCTCTTAACCAATTTGTACTCGAGTGAACGGGAGAATCCTCTTAACCAATTTGGTTACAAGGAAGACAAATTAAAGTACTAACAAGAAATAAAACCGGACATGGAACAAAAATATTGTGTACAAGAAATACAACCGGACATTAAACTACTAATTCTAATTGATTCCAATCAATCAATCACATTAGCCACAATAAGAAAATTGGGAATACATTAAGTTAAATGTAAGATAAGAGCTAATCCGTTGCGTAATTAAGTAGCTTTCATTAAACTTTTTTTTTTTGGTTAAAGAAATATTTTATTAAACTCGAATAGAAACGTTTACATCAGAAGCCAAAATGTTCAACAACCACTCTGGCTCAAACGAATCCTATGTATGAAATCCTCCCATACGTAAGACAAAAGACGCCACTAGATGTACTGCTCGATTATAGACTTGGGGAGCAAAAATAAAATCTACTGACCTCAATTGCATTTGTATACACTAAATATATATATAAACCTTCAATCACAACGTTTGGTTGAGTGATTCCACTGATCATATCCACAAGTTCCTTTGAATCCGATTCCACCTGGACAACATCAAACACTGTATCCACACATGCCACTAATCCTGCACGTATTGCCTCCGCCTCCGCCATAAGACTGGACTAGGGATGGGCAACGGTTATGACAGGCGGGTAACTGCGGTTGTTTACCCATAACCGTTTAATCTTTTACCCGTTGGGTATTTACATAAACGGGTATACCTATACCCATAACCGTTTATAAACGGTTAACTATACACATAACCGTATACCTATTTACCCATAACTGTATACCCATTTACCCATACCCATAACCGTTTATAAACGGTTAACTATACCCATTTACCCATAACCGTGTACCCGTTTACTTTTTTTTTTCTACCCGTCTACCTATTTTTTTAACAACTTGAAAATTATCATAATTTTCTTTTTTTCTAACTATTAAATACCGTTATAAGTACATTTAACATGTATTTTTATATTAACGGCAATATTATTTATGAATATATGCAATGTCTCCCAATTATTTGACGGTCAATCTATTACAAGAATCATGCATGGTTGTAGGTTAATTAATATTCTTGTATACACACACACACACACACACATATATATATATATATATTGTCACAGCCCGTTCCAAATTATTATATTCGTGGCTGTGAATGGACGAAATTGCCCTTAAGAAATACTAAGTTTGTGAAGCTCAAGTTGCTAATTATCTAGGTTCCTAAGTTTTGAAAATAAAATAGAATTTAATAAGGATGGAACTTAGATTTTTAGGTTAAAATGTTAAAGTTTGGTGTTTGGAGATTGGAATAAGGACCACGTGGGATCCCCACATCCCTCAAAACCCTCCTCATTTCCCGTATACTGTCCTTCATACTCTCTCTCTCTTCCTCAGACCTCACTCTCTCTCTCTCACCCTCTCGAACACACGGACCACCACCAAAACCACCCTAAATCTATACCAACGTCAAGTTTGAGACCACCATTGGAATCCTGAGGACTTCACGATCACGTTGGTATCCATTTCAGGTAAGTTTTACTTCGGAAAACCTAGATTCTAAACTCCCCATGAAAGTGTACTGTTCATGAGCTTTGAATTGGTTGATTTTTAGGACAATCCAAGCTCATAGTGAGCTTAGTGAGGTCCCAAGGAAGCTCGGAGTGCTTCGTTGGAAGTTTTTGGACGTAAGAACACGGAGATCGACAAGTTCAAAGTTTGGCCGGAGCTTTCGAGGCTCTTTCCGGCGAATCCCCGGCGAGTTAGGAGTCGAGGTAGGTATTAATCTCTTCGTCTCGTCAAGTACTACAACTTTCCTTTTTGTTTCACTCAATTTCGTTGAGTATTGAAGAAGTTATACTCATTTGAAAAATACCCAGTTTCCGGCGACCTCCGAGGCTTTCGAGGCAGTTTCCGGCCAAACCACGGAGAACTAGGTGTTGTGCAAGGTATCATTCTCTTTGTCTCTTCAAGGGCTACAACTTTCGTTTTTGAATCACTTGATTTCGTTGAGAAATGACAAAGTTATGGCAATTTGAAAAACGGCCGCCGGAAAAACCAGTCCGGCGACCCAAGGAAGAAGAAGGTGCGCGTGGGGGCGCGTAGGTCCGTGCCTTCCTTGGCGCGTGGGGGCGCGTGCTACAGTAAAAAATTATTTTAAAAATATGTCGACGTCCGTGACGTCGAGTAGATCACCGTGGTATATTCATATACCCAAATTGAGCACCGTATGAGAAAGTTATTAAGGATTGTTGGTTAGGTGTTCGAATAACGTTTTATAGTTTTCACATTTAGGTAAAAATGTGAATTGACGATCCGACCGTTGGATGGTGATGAAATTTTAGGATGTTGTCCTAGAGATATATTGTGGACCTCTGGAAGTTATGGATTTAAAATCTGAGTGGCAGATCTTCCGGATCGAACTACGTAGTGACGTATTTTATATAAGTTATATATTCTATCGATATGAATTCTGAGGTTGGATTTGATTACTATTCTAGGCGGCGATCGTCGTGACGCCTTGATGTGTGGTGCTAGGGAGTTGTTGGACGAACTCCAGGTGAGTGGGCAGTTTTGTTTTCCGTATATATATATACTTGACGTTTCCCAGAAATTGAATTGAAATGAAAATATGTTTAAAATGAAATGCATATGAGTTATGTGGAAAAACGGGAAGTGAAATACCATGCATAGAATTGATATGAAAAGTATATAGAAATGTGAGTTGAAATGCCATGCATGAATTAATATATGATGCATATGTATGAATTGGTGCGGTGGACGCACAGGTAAGAATTGATTTATGATGCATATGTATGAATTGGTGCGGTGGACGCACAGGTAAGAATTGATTTATGATGCATATGTATGAATTGGTGCGGTGGACGCACAGGTAAGAATTGATTTATGATGCATATGTATGAAATGGTGCGGTGGACGCACATGTGAGTATTTATTTCTGTTATGATGATGTTGATGTATATTGGGCTCAAATCCTGCACCATAGTTTAGTGCTTATAGTATTCACCGCATCGCACGCTCGTCTTGGATCCAAGTAGATGCTAGTCGTACAGTCCACGTGGAGTGGGTACGACAGGCCAGTCGCGAGAGTGTTAGTGAGATTCCGACTGGTGGGTGACCTTAGATTATGTGCACAGATGATTTATGAGAAGCACTAGAGCGTAACTTATGTGCAGAAGGCCGTACAGGTCACGTGGAGTGACTCCGGCAGAGTGTGAGATTGATAGATTTTGAGCTCTAGGTTCAACCGTACAGGGCTATTAGAGGGCCTCCGGTTGATTACTTTATTGCACCTGATATGATTTATGTTGATGCATTCATACCTTATTACTGTTGAGATGATGTGGCATGGCATAATTAATATGAGAAATGTTGAGATGATGTGGCATGGCATAATTAATATGAGAAAATGTTGAGTTAATGAATTGAAGTATTGAGAATATATATATGTATATTTATATTTTATATTTCTGGGAAAGTATACAGGTTTTACGGAGAGGGGTTACAACGTTTTGAGAAATGTTTGGATTTGGAAAAGAATTGTTTTACTGACCCACTCAATTTTGGTTTTGCGCCCCTCCAGGTTCAGGAATCACAAAGGTGTGGTGACTACGAGGAATTCGACGGTGTTCTGACAGATTGGACAAAATTAGGACTCACCTTCGGGTGTATCAACTTATAAATTGTATCTTAAAGCTTCCGTACTGTGCAAATGGTTACGTCACTCTCACGTGACGGCCAGCATGCCCTCCTTCGGGACGGGGTGTGTCATATATATATATATGTAACTATGCATCAATATGCTAATAAGCTAATTTGATAAATATTTGGATTTTTATTTAGAAACATATGTTCATCGATCCAAGCCATTTAAATTGATTTCTAATTTTGGGGTCAAATATTTATTGAAAACTCGAGGCCAATTATATATATATATATATACACGCATCATCTGATAATAACATGTTTCTAAATGCTCAAGGTAATCATTATCTTAAATTGGTCAAAGCTCCAAAAGACTCCAAAACAAAATTGTCGAACACGCTAATGGTTTAGCACATTCAATCACATATATTAAACATTAGCCCCGTTCTATCAACTATATTTTTCTCTCAAGAGAAGCATATATATATATATATATATATTATGGCCCTTTATAACCAAATATATCTTGGGATACTAAACCTAGTTAGAAACTTTTTTTTTTTAGTTTTACATATATTAAAATAAACGGTTAAATGGGTACCCGTTTATAACCGCGGGTAATACTTATAACCGTCCATTTAAATTTCACGGGTAAACGGTTATACCCATAACCATAACCGTCAAATTTAAATGGACTGATAACCGCGGTTACCCATAACCAATAGGTATTTGCCCATCCCTAGACTGGACTCACAAAGAATGTTACCCACACCTTATGCGGCTTTAAAAATTACTGCAAAATCCCATGCCACCCAACCATGTCCTCCCAGTCCCGTTTCTCTAACCCAAGCTCAGGGCCGTCTTCGAGATTTCGGGGGCCCTGTGCGAAATTTATAAAAGAGGCCATTTTTAAGATATATATATTTTTAAAGTATGACAATATATTGGTACTAGAAAATAATAACTTAAATCAAAAGAACATTTAGGACTCACTGATTGTAAGTTTACAAGTGTCATTAAATAAGTAAAAAGAGTTACAAACATAACCTTCACTAAATAATAAAAAACAGTTCAATCTTAAGCAATCAAATAAAGAAAAAAAAAAGCTTCAAAAACTCTAACTTTAGAGTTTCATTTGAATATATAGCATTATTATATAATTAATAAAATTGAAAAGAAAATCATTTTTTAAGGTGTTGTTATTAGCACTCCTAATATCTCATTGTGCACTCCAAATTTTTATATTTAGAAAGAAAAAAAATAGTGTACTTGTAAAAGTGCATTGTAAGATTTTAAAGTGCTAATAAAAGTATTTTTTTTAATATATAACATTATTACATATAAATATAAGACACCAACAAATTTTGTGGCCCTTCAAATTTAAAGGCCCTGTGCGATTGTACCTTTCGCTCCCCCTCAGCGCCTCCTCTGCCTAAGCTCCGTCACAATTAATTTTAATTGTACGAAATGGAGGCCGCTACCAACACAATGGCAATACACTCTCCACCCTAGCCTGCCGATGCCCTACCTCCATTCGTAAACCTTGTTCCCCTTGGCTCTACCTCCCTCCATTGTTGTTGTAACATCCTGACAGCTTCAATTGGTTGAACAACATGCTTCTCAAAAACCAAACTATTCCTGCATTTCCAAAGTCTCCATAATCCACACACCACCCATCTCATTATTTTCCCATTTTCTTCAACATTCTCATACCGATTGGATAACCATTTCCATTTTTTGAAAAAAAATCCTCTCCCTGAACAAAAAGTAGAGTCTAGTTGGAGTGGACTCCCAAACCAAAACACTCGAGCGTATGGGCAATGGAAAAATAAATGGTCTTGTGTTTCCACCGCATCCTCACAATTTGAACATGTAGTATCGAGTCGAATTCTCTGCCAGTTAAGGTTAACGTGAACCATTAATATATTTTTACAGCACCTCCAAATAAAATGCCGGAGTTTATGTGGAACCTCCAAACGCCAAATAGAAGACCACACCTTATCCTTATTTTACCCTGCACTCAACTCCCCAACACCCTTCCCATTGCGATTAAGTTCTTGAGCAATCCAATAACCGGGCTTAAACATAATACACCCCAATCTTCGTATGGTGCCAAACAAGTTTATCCGGACATCCAAATTTACTGAGCGGCATACCCAAGTATTTTCTTCTTCGATGCTCCAAAGTCAGCGTGAAGAGCCAAGTATTTTCCAAATCCATCCTGATGTTTAATACACATCTCCGTTGCCAATCTCAACTTAAGATCATCTGAACAATTGGAGCTAGAAAGTAGACAACTCTTCTCCAACTTTATTAATTGGCATGAACCTTCAGCATAGCAATGTAGCTCGGCAAATAACACCGAATCATCTGCAAAAAGAACATGGGATAATAATGGCTCCGCATACTCAGAGAATAACTTTTAGAACTCCCGGAAAGAGATTTCGCTAACGAAAAATCTGTCCCAAATTGCATGAGCAATAGGTCTTACATGTAAAGGATCCTCCACTGGATCTGTTCCCGGAAGTACCCTAAAAAAAAAAAACCTTTCACATGAAATTTTACCTAACTCCATATAGAAAACTAATGAAAAGGGTTTGAAAACTTTGAGTTTTAATGATAAGGACAAAATAAAGGGTAAAGTGAATAGTACCAGGATTGACTTTTTAGTGTAAAAATGTGGTTTTTCGTTAAAGTGAACAGTACCGGGTGCTTTTCGTTAAAGTTCCCTATAATATATGGAATGTATGAACAACATAATTTGGTTTGTCATCCAAGTCAATGGTAGCCATAACCGCCAAAATCTGAGACTGCACAAAAAAAAAAAAAAAAAATATATATATATATATATATATATATAACTACATTAATAAAACTCTCTTTGTCAACTAAAAATCGGTGAAAATCCTTGATCAGAACAAAAAAATTAAGGACAATAACGTAATTTCACAAAACAAAAATTTACCTTTTTTTTCCTCTAAACTTCACCTATATGTAAGTTTATCATTTCTAATTTAAAAAAATAAAAATAAAAAGCAACCTCTCTCTCCTCACTCCCACGTTCTCTCTCACTCTCTTCCGCTCTTCCTCTCTCCTTCAATTTTACATTCAAAGTAAAAAATTTCACACTTTGTGTGTGGGCATATATTAGTGTGTGTGTGTGTATAAAGTTTCACAAGTACGTAATTTTCTTTCATTTCTAATATAACGTTATTATTTACGCTTAGAGGTGGTGGGATTTTTTGGCTAAGCTACACAATGACCAAGCCATAATAAATTGGTATCAAACTCGTCATCCACATAAATCGAACCTAAGAAATCTCACTTAAACGAAGAAAAAATGCTAATGTATTGTACTAGGTGTCCTCAAATAAGTAATTTAAGTAATAATATAATCATTATATAACTTATTTAATAATTTTATAAACTGAAACACATAAAAAACTGACTACATTGAGTTTAGTCTCTAACAAAAGTTAACCCTATCATTGCTCAATACACTATCCAATAGTCTCTAATAAAGGTTAATTAATCAGTGATTTGATGTCCGTCAAATTCAAGACTTGTTGAACATGTAAGTCATAAAAACCAACAAGCTGCTAGAAGACCGCTTCTAATGTGAAAATTCCAGTTACCGTGTTGTAGGGCAGCATGTGAGAGGATATCTTAGCACGGTTAATTCTATGCATCCAATCATGCAGATGAATTTCCAACGAGGATGTAATTGCTAAGAATTCTGTATGCCTTGAGAAACAAGTAACAGAATCACATCCTTGATGAAATTCATGCATGGAAGAAAGAATACAGGCACGAAGAGACGCAACAAATCTTTCTTCTGGGTTTAGCGACTTCACTATCACTGTATTGTCTTCAAATTTATAATTAACACTTTGGATCAAAAACCCCAAAAATGAGTTTGAACTTGATGGGAACTATCACGGGTAACAATTGGGGACAAATTCCAGGTTCGTATTCCACAATATACATTTTGGATTCGATTTTTGACGCTAGTCAATCACACGATGTGGTCGGGGGAATGCTACAATGTCTTTATGAGTCTTTCTGTTTCCAAATGGTGGACTGCGAAAGCCATCTAGCTGGTGCTTTTAAAATAATAATAAAAATAAATAAATTAAAAATAAATAAATAAATGGAACTTCAAGGGCTTTTAACAGAAATCGGACATGCCGGGTCACCCCATATTATATCGGGTTTTTTCTCGGGTTGGTTTCGGGTCGTGAGGACACGCGAGGTAGAAAATCCAGGAAGGGTATATGTGTCATTTCATGAAGAACCGCCATTATTCTGCTATAAAAGCTGATTTTTTCTTCCAGTGTCAGCTGTAAATCAACAATAACCGTTTTCAAGCAAGCACCTTTCTTCTTCTACCGCTTCGCGCTCAATTCTCCGAGCTCAGCCCTTTTCTTCTACCGCCGCCATTTTCCTGTCAAGTAACACCACCGCGCGCTTCCTCGCCCTCCCGAAGAACAACCGCAACCCCAACTTGGTCCGTCCATTTTCCTCCACTTTCCCAAGAAACTCAACTTTTCCCGGAAAATGTCTGCACTTCCATCGGTTCGCCGCATTCAGCTCCCTCTCCAGCGCTAAGGACCAGAACCCATCTCAGGAACTGGCTGTTCTTCTCGAAGTTGACGGGTAGGACGATTTCTTTCCCCTTCTTTCTCCAAGCATTTCGATTAATTTGTTTTTTTTTTCTTTTCACATTTTCTTGCTTCTTTGATTGCATTTTCGTGTTTTCGTGGTTTCTTTGAAGCAATTTGTTGCTGCATTGTTCGACTTGGAGTTGGGTTTTCTCGGAAACCTTTTTCTTGACGATTCCTTTCGTTTCTTTCAGGGTTCTTTTGGATGCTGATCAGTTGGGGAACCAAAGCTTCAATGAAGGTGTGAAAATGCAGTAATTTAATCCTAATGTATTAAGTTTTCTTGATCAATTTGCGTTTTATGTGTCAATCTCACTGTATTATCTTGTGATATATTGGTAGCATTTAAGAAGGTTGGACTTGGCTATGAATATTGGACAGAGCCTCTTTACTTGGGCCTCCTAAGGTAGGAAATTAAAATTATGAGTAAAGATTCATGACTTTAGATTATTCATTTGGTTTCTTGTTCTTTAAGTTATTTATTTGGTTTCTTTTTCTTTAAGTTATTTAGTAGACTTGAAATCGTGATTCATTGAGTTTGGTTCAGTCAAGTATGAGTCAATTGAATATGCTTCTAGCCATATTCGTATGAAGTGATACAAAGAAATTCAGAACCATGATCTTCAGTGGTTTCAAGATGATATTTATTATCTCGAATATCTCTAAAACTCAGCAACGTTCTTCCGGAACGTGGAGAAAAGAGTGCCTCCTTAATGGTCAAGATTTTACCATTAGACAACATGATACGTGCCTTTTTGTATCCTTCAATCAGGTTGGATGAGCCTGAGAGAGTTGTCAAATGAGCTTTCTTGGGTATGAAGTTAGTAAAATAGTGTCGTTCACGCAAAATGGTGTGCGTAGTTGCACTATCTGCCAGACAACTAACTTCCCTACTAGACATACCTAGAAATAAATTGATTGAATTGGTCACATACATAAATATAAATCCATTCATTCAATTAAGCAATTCGAGAAAATAATATCCATTCCAATAACAATCCATAATTCAAAACAAACCAAAACCAAACAAATGATTCCAAATACATAGAAAAATTGTTCAAAATTAAACCATAAACCTAGCAAAATAGGGGGTAGGGGCCGGCCACTCCTAGTGGGGCCGGCCACTAGGGGCTAATGCCCTAAAACATGTCTACATTTCCGAGTGCATATCTGGGTGGTAAGAGTTTTTCGATGTGGAAAGTCACAAGATTCTGACCCAGATTACTTGTTCGCTTTACAGTCATGCTTTGCCTTATTTTCCTCATATATGGTTTGGAAAAAAAGTTTGTAAACATCTGGATTAAGGTTTTATCAAATTTTATACCTTAAATGCAGTTTATGTTAATCTTTCAGGACAAGTGCTGGTGATGAGGAAAAGATGCTGAATTTGTATTTTAATTCGGTGTGTTTACTCTTTTGTTTTCTTTGAAAAGTATGATTAGCTTGAAGTAGCTCTTTGAAACTTTCCTTTGTTATGTATCTTTTTCTTCTAACTCTACTATAATCTGTCTTGCAGATTGGTTAGCCTAGTTCATTGCAACCAAGTCAGGTGGAGTTATTTGTGAAAAATGTTCTGCAACAGAAGGTACGGTCTTATTCAGTGCTTAAGTTAGGCTTTGTGGATGCATCTCAACATTTATATCTGATCGTACCACTGAGATACAAGTCTAGACTTAGGTCCTTCGCACAAAAATTATTAGTATTTGATTACTTTTACTCGGCTGCATGGATTAGTTTTGCTGGTTTGATTGGATTGTGATCAATGATTGTTTGAAAGCTTAATGTCCAGCATTGCATCGGAAAATAGGATATACACAAAAAGAAATGTTAGACTTTGTTGCAAATATATTTTGATCATGTAGTTATGTATACTGAGGAACAAAAACAAGGAAGAATTTATAATTCCAGGGCTAATGAGGAATCTGGTTTCGGGTTAATCACTATATTGATAGAGCTGTTTGTATATTTTTCCAGGGTGAGCTATCTATGAAAATTATCATTTTTACCCAAAATAAATAGCTGCTTATCTTGAGATATTTGCAAACTCATTTCACTTTTCACTTTGATAGCTTATTATCTTTTATATCTTACAATACAAGGTAAAAGTGTAAAACACATTAATGAAGGGGAGAGGAATTAATAAATATGTAATTAACACATGCTGAGCTTCAAATTTACAGTCTTTTAGCTCTCTCATACGTAGAATGAAAGTAGCTAATATTAATTTGTTCTTGACAGAAAATTGCAATGGATGAGTTTCTGATGTCAGAAAGTTTGACTTTACGACCTGGAGTTGAAGAGTGAGTTTCTGATAACAGAAAATTTACTTGGATGATTACACAACCTTTTGGCTCTCAAATATACCGAGTCTAAATTTCTGCTTGATATTTTTACCTTCTTCAACTATGAATAGCTTAGACCAAAACCATGTGCAAAACCTCTTTATCAGTGCTTAGACATTCTTGGCTTCAGCCATATTTTCGGAATTTCTGAAATTTGGAAATAGCTTAAAGCAGTATATAGAACTTGGGTATGGATATTTTTCACCATTACCTACATTTGGAGATTCTGCTGAAGTGTTGCCAAAGAAATGATGTGAAATCGAAGCTAGCTTGCATATATTTATGTCAAATATCCTTTGCTGCTATGGTCGGCAAATGCTTGTGCAACTTAAAGAGCGATTTCACATATCTAGTATTTCAGCGTCATATAATCTATTCTTTCTTGTACTCTATGAATGAGTAGAGTAATATATTGTCTAACTGACTTTGTTGTTCGCTTTGGCATGTTAATTGTTTTCTGCCAGCTTAGAGAAGATCATTCTTGCATTGCGAGCTGGGGCAGAAGTTGCTGGACTACCTGTATGCGATTGTGTTCTTATTTCAGGAAGCCAGTATGCGATTGTGTTGTTTTAAGAAGCAGGTGAAGGCTTTTTCGCTCCATGTGTTGTTTCAAATTCCTACCAGTTTACAATTTCTTTAAATCCTCATTATTGAATCAAGTTTTGATTTGATGTCCTACTTTAAACACTTATTATTGTTTTTTCGAATTCCTGTAGCTTGACGGCCAGAGCTGAGTTCCCTTGGGCAAATGCGATAATGGATGGCTTTGGAGGGGCAGACCTGACCATCCCTAAACTGCTCAGCAAGAGACGGTCATGAAATCAAATCATGTTCCTAAACTGCGCAACAAGAGACGGTCATGAAATCAAATCATGTTCCTCTTTTTGCCAGACTATTAGCAGAGCTGTAACATTTTCTTTCCATTGTGGATACGCCGGAAGATTCATCTCCCGTAGAGGGTTTGTGATAGTTTTGAAAGAATTGTTTGTATTGAAAATGTGTAAGGTTACAAGAAAGAGAACTTATACAAGTGGAGAAGGATGTCGTGAGTCACCCGATGAACATCACACACCATGCTTCACACACTAATATTCTAACACCCATACTTTACACATTAATATTCTAACACCCATACTTTACACATTAACCCATACCTATAACCCATACTTTGGATATTAGATATTCTACCCATACCTATAACCCATACTTTGGATATTAAATAATCTAACACTCCCCCTCAAACGAAGGCTAGTATATTCATCAAGCCAAGTTGGACCAAAAGAGTGTTGAATTGAACCCGAGACAATCCTTTGGTGAAGATGTCTGCTAGTTGATCTGTGCTTCGAACAAAAACAGGTTGAATGACATCAGATTGGGTTTTTTCTCGAACAAAATGACAGTCCATTTCAATGTGTTTGGTTCTTTCATGAAATACAGGATTAGATGCAATGTAAATAGCAGCTTGGTTATCACAGAAAAGAGGCATAGGCAGTGTTCTCTTGAACCCTAAGTCGTTGAGCAAACCTTGCAGCCAAATTAACTCACAGGTAGTAGATGCCATGGCACGATATTCAGCTTCTGCACTTGATCGAGCCACCACACTTTGTTTTTTGCTTTTCCATGTCACCAGATTTCCACCAACAAATGTACAATATCCAGTAGTAGATCTTCGATCAATTTTGGAGCCACCCCAGTCTGCATCTGTGTAGCCAACAATGTGAGCATTTCCGATCTTCCTCATCACAATCCCAGTTCCAACAGTGCCTTTCAAGTAGCGCAAGATCCTTCGAACAGCTTGTAAGTGAATTGATCGAGGAGCATGCATGAACTGACTGACTAGGCTCACGGCATGCATGATATCAGGACGAGTAATGGTAAGGTAAATAAGTTTCCCTACCAATCTCTGGTATAAACCAACGTCTATCAGTAAATCTCCATCTAATCCAAGTTTCTCTTTGCAAGCTATTGGGGTTGCCACTGGTTTTGCCTCAAGCATTTTGGACTCTTGAAGTAAATCAAGTATGTACTTGCGTTGGTTCAAGAGCAAGCCTTTACTAGATGAAGCAACTTCAATGCCTAGAAAATACTTCAGAGTTCCTAGATCTTTAATTGCAAACTTTTTGTGAAGAAAGCCCTTAAGTCGCTGAATTTCTGTCAAACTATCACCAGTCACAATGAGATCATCGACATAGATGAGAACGACAAGTTTACCTGCTGAACTATCTCGCACAAATAGTGAGGAATCTGCATTGCTCCTTTTAAAACCAATGTTCTCTAACACAGAACTTAACTTGGCATACCAAGCTCGAGGAGATTGTTTGAGGCCATAAATGGCCTTGTGTAACTTGCAAACCATGCCCTCTTCTTCTTGTGGATGTCCCGGAGGCAACTGCATGTACACATCTTCTTTAAGTTCTCCATGCAGGAAGGCATTCTTAACATCCATTTGGTATAGGGGCCAATCATGGTTGACAGCAACCGAGAGAAGCACTCTTACCGAGTTCATCTTTGCCACAGGAGCAAAGGTTTCCTTGTAATCAATGCCATAAGTTTGAGTAAAACCTCTAGCCACCAATCTAGCTTTGTGTCTCTCCACTGAACCATCACTCTTAAATTTGGTTTTATACACCCATCGACACCCCACAGCTCTCATCCCCTTAGGTAGCTTGGTGATGCTCCAAGTTTTGTTTTCATTTAGAGCTCTAAGCTCCTCATCCATAGCTGTTTGCCAGATCAATTGAGAGTTAGCTTCTTGGAATGAGCTTGGTTCAGATGAGGCTGAAATTTTGCTTAGGAAAGCAGCATGAGACGAAGATACTCTTGAGTATTCAAGATATTTTTCTATAGGATGTCTTGAGGCATAACTTACATAATCTTTAAACCAAGTTGGCTTACCCCGATTTCTACTAGGGTTTCTCCTTGGAGTGATCACTTCAGGAGTAATAGCAAGGTTCTCCTCGGACGAAATTTGATTTTGTTCAGTGTCTTCAGTTGATTCATTATCAACAAGTATGTCAGATGATGAATTACACTCAACTGGATCAATCGAAATTTCATTGTTGCTTGGTTGATCTGGAGCTGAAAAATGATGAGGCAGTGCATTGATTTCCATAATTGGCGTGAGGATTTGATCAAGAAAGTCCTCCTCCCCCAGAAGATCTTCACCCCTGGTACTAGCAAAAAAAGGAGTTTTCTCGTCAAAAACCACATCTCTAGACACCAAAAGTTTCCTGCGCTTTGGGTCATAGCACTTATATCCCTTTTGAACAGATGAGTACCCTAAGAACAAACACCTTACAGCTCTAGGGTCCAATTTATCTCGATGCAAGGTTTGAATATGAACAAAGCAAACACATCCAAACACTCGAAGGTGAGACAAGTTAATTTTCCTGCCATTAAGTGTTTCAAGAGGTGCCTTGAATTTGAGAACCTTGCTTGGAAGCCTATTAATTACATATGCAGCAGTAAGAACCCCATGAGACCAGAATTTCTTAGGTACACTCATTTGAAGCATAAGTGATCGAGTTTTCTCCAGTAGATCACGGTTCTTCCTTTCTGCTACTCCGTTTTGTTGCGGAGTACCAACACAGCTCGTTTGGTGAATTATTCCATGACAAGTTAGATATTGAGTAAAAGCATTAGACATATACTCAGTACCATTGTCTGACCTTAAGACTTTAAGTTGGGTTGAGAACTGATTTGTGACAAGACTGTGAAATTCTTGGAACACATTAATAACTTCATCTTTTGATTTCAACAAATACAACCAGGTACATCTTGAGAAATCATCCACAAAGGTGACAAAGTATCTAAAACCATCAAAAGAAACCAAGGGTGCAGGTCCCCAAACATCAGAGTGCACAATCTCAAAAGGTTTACATGACTTGGTTGATGAGACATCAAAAGGCAACCTCGTCTGTTTTGAAAAATGGCAAACTTCACAATCTTGAGTCATCACATTCTCTGAAGTTTTGAAGAGATGTGATTGCACAAGATTAGAGGGATGCCCTAATCGTCTATGCCATAATAGATGATTCTTCAAAAAAACCAACTTGAAGACCTCTAGCTTCAACAGGTTGCAATGAAAGCATATAGAGGCCATCTTTATACATGCCTTCACCAATCTTCTTCTTCGTGATACGATCCTGGAAAATCACATTGAATGGCGAGAATATAACATCACAGTTTAAGGAATTTGTCAACCTTCCTACTGACAGAAGCTGAAATGGAAAGGAGGGCACATATAGAGCAGTTGATTCAACATTAGTATCAATTAACTTGACTTTCCCTTCACCCAAAACTGATACACCAGTTCCATTAGCAACAGAGACAAATTGCGGAATAACTGCCTCTTTAAAGTCATGCATATATCTTTTTATATTTGTAATGTGATCAGTCGCTCCAGAGTCTATTATCCAAACATTTGCAAGTTTTCTGGAAGCAAGTGCAGCACTAAATGAGTTTAGAATACCTGACATATCAACGGAAGATGACACCTTTGTCTGAAGAAATTTTGCGAACTGCTCAAATAATTCAGTGGTGCTAGCTTCACTGTTTCCTTTATGAAGATTGCTTTCATCTTTCTTCTGAGTGAAGGAAGTGAACTCACTCAAGAGAGCTGAGGGATTAGATGTGAAGTTCCCAACAGTTGAGGCAGTCTGCAAGCGAGGGACTTGATTTGCACTGCGACCAGGTTTGGTTTGTTTGGAAAAGTTAGGCTTAAGGTGTGGATACAACACCCAACAAGTGTCTCTGAGATGATTCTTCTGTCCACAATGACTGCATTGCATTTCTCCTTTCTTTCCTTTGAAATTTTTTCCTTCAAACCTTCTATCACTTGCAACGAAAGCTCTAGACTCAGGATCACCAACCTTAGTACTCATAACTTTCCTTCTTGCTTCTTCTCGTTGAACGATAGTGCACACAGTATTGAGAGATGGTAGTTCAACACTCATCAATATGTGGCTTCGCAGGTCCTCATAGGTAGAGTCAAGACTGGATAAAAGCTGAAAGACCTTGTCTTCTTCAGCCTGCTTAAGAAGGATTGCTGGGTCTGTAGTGTGAGGTCGATAGAGATTCAGCTCATTCCACATAGACTTCAGTCTTCCCAAGTGCTCGATAAAAGTCTTTCCATCTTGATTCAAAACAGAAAGACTCTTCTGCAGCTCAAATATCCTGGCTGCATTATTTTGATTTCCATACATCTCCTTGACAGCCTTCCACAGATCAAAAGCTGATTCTGAAAAGCTGAAAATTTCTGATACCTTTGAGCCCATTGAGTTGAGCAACCAGGACATGACGAGCTGATCCTTGCAGAACCATTCTTCATACTTAGAATCACCAACCTTGGGAGGTACGATAGTTCCATTGATGAAACCAAGCTTAGATCTTCCTCCAAGAGCTAAAGTAATAGCTCTTGACCAAGGAAGATAATTAAACTCAGTTAGGAGTATGGAACAAAGACGTTGATTGGGATTTCCATCAGCTTCACTTGAAGAAACTGATGAAGAACCAAGGATGTTCTCGGATGAAGCAGCAAGTATATTTTCTTCTTCCATTTCAAAAGATTTCAGAGAACAGGTTCTTTAGGAAGCCTGCTCTGATACCATGTGATAGTTTTGAAAGAATTGTTTGTATTGAAAATGTGTAAGGTTACAAGAAAGAGAACTTATACAAGTGGAGAAGGATGTCGTGAGTCACCCGATGAACATCACACACCATGCTTCACACACTAATATTCTAACACCCATACTTTACACATTAATATTCTAACACCCATACTTTACACATTAACCCATACCTATAACCCATACTTTGGATATTAGATATTCTACCCATACCTATAACCCATACTTTGGATATTAAATAATCTAACAGGGTTCTTTCAAAGTTTCAACAGAATTAGCAGAGCTGTAAATTTTTCTTTTCATTGTGTATATATTTTCTTCAGCTTAGAGCCGTTTTAGTTGGCTGCTTTGTAACACTTTTAAGCCACAGTTTGCAACTTAATGCGTACCTTCAGCTTAATTGATCAAAAAACTTTGTGGGAGTCCGAAAATTGAGAGAGTCACATTTGTTGATCCGTTAAGGTAAATGTAAGATAAGAGTTGATCCCTTATAGTACATACATTTTGCCAACTTCTCGAGGGAAGACTAATTTGGAGACTAAATGTAGCTTTCACGACATGTTTTTGAGTCTTCGAAGAAACCTAATCTGGAGTTAATTCGCAATAAGAAAATATAAACTAAGCAAATTAAACACGTTAAATTAGTAACATTTTGCCAACTTCTCGAGGGAAGACTGTCTTCGATCAGTTTCTTCCAGTAAACAAGAAAATAGAATTTCTTCACCATAATTTGGTTTTGTGCTTATGAAGTGATTTTTCAGGATTCACTTGCATTTTCAGTAAAGATTGGTTCCAAAAACATATTCACAAAAAGTGCTTTCAACCATTTTAAAGCAGTTCCAAACAAGCCCTAAGTTGTTCTCAATGTTTATAGCCTGTGAATTGCTATTGGAACAGAAGAGAAAACGCTTCTTGCACCATTGCGTTAAATGCTTCTTGCACCATTGTCTACTCTTCCCTTATGTTCCACCACATTTCTGGCAAAGTTTTCCAAATCTTGCACCATTGCGTTAAATGCTATCTGGTTCAACTCTAAACTAACCTTTGTAGTTGATAACCTTGATATTGCATTTTCAGTCTCAAGCTTAAAGGGTGGGGTGATCTAAACCACACAATGACCGAGCCATAATAAATTGGTGCCGAATTCGTCATCCACAAGAGTTGAGCCCAAGAATTATCACTTATAAATGGAGAGAAAATATCACTATACAGTAGTACTTAGCACCTTCAAATAAGTAACTTCAGTAATAATACATGTCACCTGTACTCACTATTCTAAAAATCCCCGCCTAACGCCACATAGACGTTAGGCGGATGGCCACTGCCTCAATTAATGCTTAGACGTTTGAAAATTAAGAAATGACGCCTAGACCTGTTGAGGCGCCCGCCTAGACTTCCTAGGCACCTGTCTTAACCCGCCCAAACCCGCCTAGGCACAGCCTAGATTGCGAGTCACTTAGACAAAAAATAGATAACTCTCATTTTGCGTTTTATTTATTTTTAATAAATTGTAAGAGACTTGTTGAATACTTAACTGAACACACATATGCTTGTTCCCCATATGTTTTCATTATATTCCAATAATTCATAATATATATATATATATATATATATATATATATATCATTCTATTTTGAAGTTTATGATGAAATTATATATATTTTAAGTATAAGCAAACACTTATTTACACAAAATATAATAAATTTACTTAAATCTGCCTAATCCGCCTAGCCGCCTAGGCGCTAGGCCCCAGTCCGCCGCCCGATTAGCACCTAATATCTTTTAGAACCTTGCTTGTAGTACGGTCTAGTAGTATTTTTCTTCATTTGTAATAATACATAATCAGCAAATAATTTATTTAAGAGGAAATTATCAAAAAAAATTACACCTTAATAATTATATATTGAGACAACATTTTTTAAACAGTATAAAAAGAGACAAAAGTTAATACATGTGAAATATGACATCATTGGATTTTTTTCTTCTCTGAAGTGTAAGTTACAAAAATATCCTTTATAGCGATAAAGTTTTTTAACACTTCTATCTCCTTCATTTGTTACTCCCTTCTCGCTTTCTCTTATAGCCGCTACTACCTTCGATCGCTTTCTCTTATCAGGTAAGGAAGCCAATTAAGGTGTTTAATTTGTTTATCCTTTACACTCTCTGTGGATGGTAGATGAAGTGAGCTCCGTGTCATTCCACAGTGACCAAACCAAGCCGGCCAGCAGCGACCAATAGCTTGGAGAATATGACCCTACAGTCAACAGTTCTCTCCACACAGTTACACACACACACACATACATGTACCTAGGGGTAGGGGTCCTAATAGTCGGTGTTCTGGGTCCTCATCAACCTACCTTTCAATTCAGCAACTACTGCATTACGATAACGAAGGTTTGCATCGTGACATTGGCTGTATCTAATATTTGATGTTTTTTGTCTATGATATAGAGATCAGCTAAATTCAAAAAGTACATCAACAAGCTTGTTGACAGCTTTTGATGAAACATAATTTCATGGCCCTGCATGCATAGTTTCAAACATATATATATATTTGATAAACCTTCCCTACTATTGTATGTTGTGGATTATAATTGACGACTTTATAAGATTCCAACGAGTTATTATTATTTTTAAACAATTTTTTGATCAATTGTAAGAACTTTAAATTGATTCTATAAAAACGGTTGATGACTGATTGAACTGATCATCCTGCAAAAATGATTGATGACATTGACAGGTTGAACATATTCTAATAATAAAAGGATACAAATTGATTTTGCAAAAATATATGTTAAGGATAGGTTGAACTGATTCTGAAAAAATGATCGATGACTGATTGAACTGATTCGGCAGAAATGGTTGATGATTGGTTGAACTGATTTTAATAATAAAAGGATACAAACTGATTTTGCAGAAATAATCAAGGATGGGTTGAGCTTATGACACATTAATTTTGTTGGAGTTGTGATAGTTGAGTTCTATTAATAGCCTTGAAGCCTTAGGGGTATGACTGATATTTTAAAACATTATTTCCATTTTTTTGGGCTGGGTTTGTAGTTGTTTTTATATTATTGTCTCTCCTTGACATATTTAAAAACTAATGTAGTTCATTGAAATATAATGAAAGTTGTTGTCAGTTCTATGTTCTCTTAATGTATTAATATAAAAAATTATATTGGTATCTTTGATTTTTAAACCGTATTGGAAAAGGATTATATTAAATAGTAGATAATTATTGCTAAATTGTAGGAAGTATTGTGAAAATATATTGAATTTAACTACGGGTTTTTTTTTTTGGACAATTATCTCTCCAAAGGGGAGAGGGTAATCAAAATGCAGATTATAGGAAATTTGGTTCAATGTTGTGCATTTTTTTGGCGTGAGATTTTAAGAAATATGGGTAGTGGGAGGTTATGTAATTTCGGTACAAAAAAATGATTAATTCTAACACATATGGCCCCAAACTTATAAAAAGAAATGTTTAATCAAATCTCTAAAAGGCATAAATGTTTAGTTCAGAAAATTTAAAACTGAAGAATGTCCCTTTATTTAATAATTCTACATATTGAAACACACAAAAGTGACAAAATTTGAGTTTAGTCTCGAATAGAAGTTAACTCTATCATTGCTCATACACTATCTAATAGGGACAAGGATTGTCTGCCCTCCCACTTTCCGTGCCTTTCTGTTTTGTGTGGTCACGGTTAAGCCACGTCAACATTTTATATTGTTTTTTTATAGAGATGATAAGACTAAAATGAACAGTAATATAAAATGTTGACGTGATTTAACCGTGACTACACAAACAGGAGGGCACGAAAGGGTATAGAAAGTGGGAGGGCAGATAATTCTTGTCCATCTAATAGTCACTAATAGAGGTTAATTAATCAGTGATTTGCTAGGAAACTTTTCGACGGTGCATCCAATCATGCAAATGAATTGCTAGGAAATCTGTATGCTTTGAGAAACAAGTAACAGAATCATATCCATAACGAAATTCATGCATGGAAGAAAGAATAATGGAGGCACGAAGAGACACAATAAATCTTTCTTTTGGGTTCAATGACTTCACCATAACCGTATCGTCTTCAAATTTATTAATTAACATTTGGGTCAAAAACCCCAAAAACGAGCTTGAATTTCATGGGAACTATCACGGATAACAATTGGGGACAAATTTCAGGTTCATATTTGACAAGTACATTTTGGATTCGATTTTTAGCGTTAGTCAATCACACGATGGTGGTCAGAAGAACGTTGAAATGCCTCTGTAAGTTTTTTCGTTCCCGAAATGGAGTGCTGTGAGGAAGCCACACAGGTGGTGCTTTAAAAAAAAAAAAGAATTAGAGGAAAAAAAAAACTTGAACTACAAGGGCTTTTAACAGAAATTATATCGGTTTTTTTTCTCCGGTTGGTTTCGGGACGTAATGACACGCGGGACAGAATATCCAGTAGGGGTATAAGTGTCATTTCATCAAGAACCGCCATTATTCTTCTATAAAAGCTGGTATTTTCTTCCACAGTCAGCTGTAAATCAACAATAACCGTTTTCAAGCAACCACCTTTCTTCTTCTAACTGCCATGGATTCCGCTTCGTGCTCAATTCTCCGAGCTCAGCCCCTTTCTTCTGCCTCCGCCATTTTCCCGCCAAGTATCAACACCACTGCCCGCTTCTTCGCCCTCCCGAAGAACAACCGCAACCCCAACTTGGTCCCTCTATTTTCCTCCACTTTCCCAAGAAACCCAAATTTTCCCGGAAAATGTCTGCACTTCAATCGGTTCTCCGCTTTCAGCTCTCTCTGCGGTGCTCAGGACCAGAACCCATCTCAGGAGCTCGCTGTTCTTCTCGAAGTCGAAGGGTAGGACGATTTCTTTCGCCTTCTAACTCCAAGCATTTCTACTATTTGTGTTTTTTTCACATTTTCTTGCTTCTTTGATTTCTTTTTCGTGTTTTAGTGGTTTTTTTGAAGCTGTTTATTGCTGCATTGTTCGAATCGGACTTGGGTTTTCTCGGAGACCTTGTTCTTGATGATTCCCTTTGTTTCTTTCAGGGTTCTTGTGGATGCTTATCTGTTGGGGAACCGCCAAAGCTTCAATGCAGGTGTGAAAATGCAGTAATTTAATCCTAATGTATTAAATTTTCTTGATTAACTTGCGATTTATGTTTTAATCTCACTCTGTTATCTTGTGATATATTGGCAGCATTTAAGAGGCTCGGACATCTCTGTACAAATTGGACAGAGCCTGTTTACTTAGACCTCCTAAGGTAGGAAATTAAAATTATGAGTAAAGATTCATGAATATACGAGTAAAGATTCATAAATTTAGACTATTTATATGGTTTATTGTTCTTTTATTTGGTTTCTTGTTCTTTAAGTTATTTCGTAGGCTTGAAATCATGATTCATGACTTTGCTTCAATCTAGCATGAGTCAATTGAATAACATTTCCGAGTGTGTATCTGGGTCATAAGAATTTTTCGATATGGATAGTCACAAGATTCTGACCCAGATTACTTGTTCCCTTTACAGTCATGATTTGTCTTATTTTCCAAAGGTTCTTAAATGAAGTCTATGTTAATCTTTCAGGAAGAGTGCTGGTGATGAGGAAAAGATGGTGAATTTGTATTTTAATCAGGTGTGTTACTCTTTGTTGTATTTTAATCAGGTGAATTTGTATTTTAATCAGGTGTGTTAATCTTTCAGGAAGCTTTGAAACTTTCCTTTGTTATGTATCTTTTTCTTCTGAATCTACTATAATCTGTCTTGCAGATCGGTTGGCCTAGTTCATTGCTGACAACTCAGAAGGAGTCATTTGTGAAAAATGTCCTGCAAAAGAAGGTACAGTCTTATTCAGTGCTTAAGTTAGGTTTTAGAGATGCATCTCAACATTTTTAGTATTTAATTACTTTTACTTTGCTGCATGGATTAGTTTTGCTGGTTTGGTAGGATTGTGATCAATGATTGTTTCAAAGCTTAATGTGCAGCATTGCATCAGAAAAGTTAGTTTTTGAATCCATATATTTTGATCATATAGTTATGTGTTACTAAGGAATAAAAATGAGGAGGAATTTATAATTCCAAGGCTAATGAGGAATCTGTTTTCAGTTAATCACTATATTTTTCCAGGGTAGGTGAGGGTTGATTTAAAACCAACAGAAGCTTTTTATTTTTTTCCCTTGAAGCTACCTATGAAAATTTATCATTTTTACACAAAAGAAACAGCTGCTTATCTGATAATTGCAAACTCATTTCACTTGTTACTTTGATAGCTTAGTACGTTATCTCTTACAAATACTTGGATGATCTAAACATGTAATTAACTCACGCTGAGCTTCAAATACTTGGATGATTACAGACTTTTAGCTCTCCCATATGTAGAATGAAAGTAGCTAATATTAATTTGTTTTTGACAGAAAATTGCAATGGATGAGTTTCTGATGTCAGAAAGTTTGACTTTACGACCTGGAGTTGAAGAGTGAGTTTCTGATCTGTAATCAGAAAATTTACAGATGAACTGATGAACTGATAGTCTGGATAAACTGATGATCCATGGACAAACAAAAACAACCGGACTAGAATTAATCAGTTGACTTTTAGTGGGATTTCATATGCATGTCAGTGGCATGTCTAGTTGCACAGTTAGACTCATTTTCTCCTTTCCATTTGCAGGTTTATTGATGATGCATACAAGGAAGGAGTACCTGTTATCGTACTGACAACCTATAGTAAGAGTGGGAATCAAATTGCCAGGTAATAACATACGTTTTTATTTTATTAAGTTTCCTGGTGGTTACCAACATGCTCTGGGTTTTTTAGCTTGTCGAGGAAATGATTAGTTTTTTATTATGATTTGGCTTCCTGTTTCTGAATGGGTCAAATACTTTCTACTGCTTCATAAATACTGTGATACATTGTTCTATTCTGATTAAAAAATCTCATTTCTGGTACCCCATCAATGGTAGAGGACTAAGCTAATATCTATTTCTTCTTGGAAATGTCAGATCAATTGTTGAAAAGCTTGGCGAGGAAAGAGTTTCGAAGCTAAAGATTGTCGGAGATAAGGAGGTGTTACAGAGTTTGTTTAACCAACTGGTAAATGATATAGCAATATCTTCTGGTATGGATGAGCAACTATCTAAGGAGGCAATAAAAGCAGGTAGACTCTTCATCTTCGTTAATTAGTCATGTATATGTTTTGTGATATACATTTTTCCAGTGCAGAAGGTTGGGTACTAAAGGGCTCTGTTATTGATTTCTGGGCCAGTTTCTGCTGAGAAAGAAAGGATTTTTAAGGAGCTTGCATTATTGCTAAAGCTGATTTTAGATATTGATACTCGCCCGCCTGAAAGGTTAGCATACTTCATTTCGTTTTATTGTTTGTTATTGTTTATTCAGCACCTTCAGAATTGGTTTGTGTCTAGCTCTTATTTTTGTTTTATGGGTTTTCTGATGTTCAGGTTTTAAGAGAGACGTGTGATTTTGTCACATTTATGTATGATTCTGCTTATATTAGACTATGAAGAGATTATATACCAATTTGTCCCGTTATGCATGTATGATTAAGCACTCAACTTAAAGAGCAATTTCATCTATCTAGTATTTAATCCTTTACTGTTATGGTTGCCAAATGCTTGTGCAAGTTCCTCTCCTTCTTTCTCATACTCTTTATGACCGAGTAGAGTAATATATTTTCTAACTGACTTTCTTGTTTTCTGCCAGCTTAGAGAAGATCATTCTTGCGTTGCAAGCCGGGGCAGAAGTTGCTGGACTACCTGTATGCGATTGTGTTCTTATTGCAGGGAGCCAGTCTGGTGTGGCTGGAGCTGAGCGAGTGGGCATGCCATGTGTTGTTTTAAGAAGCAGGTGAAGGCTTTTTTCAGTCGCTTAGAACAAACTCCTGCCAGTTTACAACTTTATATCCTTGTTATTGAATCAAGTTTTTTCATGTATTCCTGTAGTTTGACGGCTAGAGCTGAGTTCCCTTCGGCAAATGCGATAATGGATGGGTTTGGAGGAGCAGACCTGACCATCCCTAAACTGCGAAACAAGAGACGGCCATGAAATCAAATCATGTTCCTAAACTGCGCAACAAGAGACGGTCATGAAATCAAATCATGTTCCTCTTTTTGCCAGACTATTAACAGAGCTGTAAATTTTTCTTTCCATTCGTTGATACGTCGGAAGATTCATCTCCCGTAGAGGGGTCTTACAAAGTTAGAACAGAATTAGAGCAGTTAATCTCGATACTCTATAATTTCTTCAGCTTGGAGCTGTTTTAGTTGCCTTGTAATTTTTTTAAGCCACAGTTTGCAATATAAGAGCTGATCCCTTATAAAATGTACATCGTCTGAAGTAGCTTTCATGACATGTTTCTGAGTCTTTTCTTTGAACATGTCCCATAATTGCTGGCACTGTACCGGTATGATTAGGGTATTTTAAACTGCTAAACAGAATTAGAGCTGTTTTTAGTTGGCTTCTTTGTAACATTTTTAAGCCACAGTTAGCAATAGAAGAGTCTGAAGTCAACTTTTATAATCTAATGTGTACCTTCAACTAGGAGCAAACTTTTCTATTCTTGCACAACTAATATTGGGGAAGACGGATTTGAACTCGAGTGAACAGGAGAATGCTCTTAATCAATTAGCTACAAGCCTGACAAATTAAAGTACTATCAAGAAACAAGATCGGAAATGGAACAAAAATATCGTGTACAAAAACTACAATCGAACTTTAGACTACTAATTCTAACTGATTCCAATCAATCAAATCAAGTATTGATACAACAACAACAACAAAGCCTTTTCCCACTAAGTGGGGTTGGCTATATGAATCCTAGAACGCCATTGCGCTCGGTTTTGTGTCATGCCCTCCGTTAGATCTAAGTACTCTTAAGTCTTTTCTTAGGGTCTCTTTCAAAGTTTTCCTAGGTCTTCCTCTACCCCTTCGGCCCTGAACCTCTGTCCCGTGGTCACATCTTCAAACCGGAGCGTCAGTAGGCCTTCTTTGCACATGTCCAAACCACCGTAACCGATTTTCTCTCCTCTTTCCTTCAATTTCGGCTACTCCTACTTTACCTCGGATATCCTCATTCCTAATCTTATCCTTTCTCGTGTGCCCACACATCCAACGAAGCATCCTCATCTCCACTACACCTACATGTTGATGCTTCACCGCCCAACATTCTATGCCATACAGCATTGCCGGCCTTATTGCCGTCCTATAAAATTTTCCATTGAGCTTCAGTGGCCTATGACGGTCACACAACACGCCGGATGCACTCTTCCACTTCATCCATCCAGCTTGTATTCTATGGGTGAGATCTCCATCAAACTCTCCGTTCTTTTGCAAGATAGATCCTAGGTAGCGAAAACGGTCGCTCTTTGGTATTTCCTGATCTCCGATCCTCACCCCTAACTCATTTTGGCCTCCGTTTGCACTGAACTTGCACTCCATATATTCTGTCTTGATCGGCTTAGGCGAGGACCTTTAGATTTCAATACTTCTCTCCAAAGGTTAAGCTTCGCGTTTACCCCTTCCTGCGTTTCATCTATCAACACTATATCGTTTGCGAAAAGCATACACCAAAGAATATCATCTTAAATATTAAGTTTGTGATCTTCGCTAGATTGCTCCGGTCATTAGTGTGGATAAATATGTAAATGGATAGAGACATGAAGCAAACACAAGATGTACGTGGTTCACCCAGATTGGCTACGTCCACGGAGTAAAGGAGTTCTCATTAATTGTGAAGGGTTTACACAGTATATAGGTTCAAGCTCTCCTTTAGTGAGTACAAGTGAATGATTTAGTACAAATGACATTAGGAAATATTGTGGAAGAATGATCTCGTAATCACGAAACTTTTAAGTACCGAAGTGTGGTATCGTCTTCGCTTGCCTTATCTGTCTCATAGGTAGATGTGGCATCTTCTTTGGAAGTACTCTTCCTCCCTCCAGGGGTGGTATCTTTAACTGGTGGAGATGCACAAGGTAATGTATCAATTTCACTTGACGCTTACTTGTAGTTTCAGGCTTGGTCAAGCGCGATACAAACCATGTAGTAGGAGTCCCCCAAGTCGCCGAGCTAGGGGATCTGCTGAAAGAGGTGACAGACAAGGTAAGCAATCAGAGCTCCAAGCAATCAGTCCCAGATCAGAAGTTTGATTTCGAGTTCCGGCTGATTGTTATCCTTCTCCTTATCTTGCAGGTAGCATGAAGGATAAAGAGAAGAAAAGGAGAAAATGTGATATGAGATATTTTTGCTTTTGAAGAAGTAACTTTCCACAGGCTTATTCTTGAACTGGGCTGGTGGGTTTTCTTGTTTCCGCCAGAGTATAAGGCCGACTGAAGAATTTGAGGGTCAAAACAAGTCCATCAAATCTAGAGTACGTTTGACCCTGCTGATATGGGATACTTTTGCTGTTGACAAAGTAGTGGATGTATCGGCACGTGTTCTGTTGCGCTTGTCTCCATATGCTTCCTTGTATCCTTCTCACTTGCCCTATTTGTTCTTCAGGCAGATGTGGTATCTTCTCGGGAAGCATAAGATGTTGAAGATGAGTACTCGAGAGCAATGGGGTTCCAGGCAGTCAGTTCCGGACTGGAAGCTTGATTCCAAGTGCTGACTGATTGCTCTCTTTCTCCTTGTCTTGCAGGTAAGAACAAGGCCAAAGGAAAAGACAGGGAAAAAGCATGATATGGGATACTCTTGCTTTTAACCCTGAGGATATGAGATATTCTTGCTCTAGTGAAGTTCGTTTGCAGAGGTATTCTCGAGGGGAAAGAAAGCTGAGTATTTCGAGAGGCTTCGTTGGGAGTGCCCTCTCAGATATGAGGAAGGGTTGAGCATTTTTGCAGGTCTGCCTGTCCGTTGAGGATGGAGGTCGACATATATAGGAGTCTCCCTAACAAGGAGTAATACTATTCTTTTACCCTGCTTGGTCATAGCACGGTAGTGGGAGCTGCTAGCTTCACGTGTTTTAACTATGTCAGAGCACTTTGAAAAAGTGGTCTGTGGTATCTGGAAAGCTGATGTTACGTGTGAAGATTACAGACAAGCTTTATCCAAGGAGATCTGGCTCTCGAAGTTGAGAAAGCGGTGTGAGGATTACAGACAATCTTTATCTAAGGGGCTCTCGAAGTTAAGAAAGCGGTGCCTCTTCGGTTTTCGAACAAGCAATCTTGTCGGGGATCTGTCTCTCGAGATTCGGAGAACGGTGTCTCTTCGATTTTTGAGAAAGCAATCCTGCTAGGAGTCTGGCTCTCGAGATTCGGAGAGCGGTGTCTCGTCGCTTTTTAAGAAAGTAATCATATTGGGAGTCTGGCTCTCGAGATTCGGAGGACGATGCCTCTTCGATCTTGAAGCAAGCAATCTTGTTGCGAGTGTTTTCTCGAATGTGAGTAAAGGTTAGGCCTGTTTGCTAGTCTACCTTGCCACGGAGCACAGAGGTTGACCCACAGGGACTTTCCAATTATCCAGCAATGGTCCTGTTCCTTTACCCTTGTGGGTAATAATATGGTAGCTAGACCTTCAAAATTTATGTGTCTAAACTTTGTTAGTGCTGTTTCTTTGCTATTCTTTTACCCTTCTTGGTCATAGCGATGTAATGGGAGCTGCAAGCTTCACGTGTCTAAACTTTGTCAGAGATTTTTGGCAAAGTTATCTGTGGTACCCGTGAGCTGATGTTGCGTGTGGAAAGTGAATGATTGAACAGTAACATTCACGTGCTTTCTACTTCACTAGAAATCTTCGACAGAATGCCCGTAATTTCCGCAAAGTTGAGTGTGCATGTGACAGGTGCTGACAAGGCTGAAAAATCAGGTGCCTCTTCGATTTCTGAGATCGGCCCTCGTGGTCTCTGAGCAGCCCAGCTTTTGAGAAAGCAAGTGCCTCTTCGATTTCTACGATCGACCTTCGTGGTCTTTGAGCAACCCAGCTTTTGAGAAAGCAAACGCCTATTCGATTCCTGAGATCGGCCCTCGTGGTCTCTGAGCAGCCCAGCTTTTGAGAAAGCAAACGCCTTTTCGATTTCTGAGCAGGCGCCTCTTCGATTTCTGAAGCTCCATCGAGTGCGGATTTTTATAGAGGCTGGTATTAAGTTCCAAAGCACACTTGAATCTCCACCAGTAGAAGCTCCCTTCTTGCATTTCTAAGATCTTGATTTATCCGACCTCTTTTCTGTTCAACACCTTTGAAAATGTCTGGCCCCTCCAACCGTCGTTTTGACTTGAACCTTGTTGAAGAGGCAGCCACGCCTTCTCCAGACAACATATGGCGCCCATCCTTCTTATCCCTTACTGGTCCTCTTACCGTTGGGGATTCCGTGATGAAGAATGATATGACCGCTGCAGTGGTGGCCAGGAACCTTCTCACTCCCAAAGATAACAGACTACTTTCCAAACGGTCTGATGAGTTTGCTGTTAAGGATTCTCTGGCTCTCAGTGTTCAGTGTGCAGGTTCTGTGTCTAATATGGCCCAACGCCTATTTGCTCGAACCCGCCAAGTTGAATCATTAGCGGCTGAAGTGATGAGTCTCAAATAGGAGATTAGAGAGCTCAAGCATGAGAATAAACAGTTGCACTGGCTCGCTCATGACTATGCTACAAACATGAAGAGAAAGCTTGACCAGATGAAGGAATCTGATGGTCAGATTTTACATGATCATCAGAGGTTTGTGGGTTTGTTCCAAAGGCATTTATTGCCTTCGTCTTCTGGGGCTGTACCGCGTAATGAAGCTTCAAATGATCAACCTCTGATGCCTCCTCCTTCTAGGGTGCTGTCCAGTACTGAGGCTCCGAATGATCCCCCTCCGGTGCCTTCTCTTTCTGGGGCTCTGCCGACTGCTGAGACTTCTCCTAAGCAACCTTTGTGAAGGCGCCCTCTTGTTTGTTTATTTTGACTCGTGTATATGTACATATTTGTAACTTCTTAGAGATATCAATAAATAAGCTTTGTTTCATTTCAACGTATTGTGTTAAATACACCAAAGCCTTCTTCACTAAGTTCTTTGAATTTTTCTTTTGTTGAAGCTTGTATGTTGAAGCTTTGTGAGTGTAGCATGTAGGTTGAGGTAGTGTTCCCTTAATTTCCCGAGTGGGGAAAACTTCTCGATTGGAGACTTGAAAAATCCAAGTCACTGAGTCGGGTCGGCTATATGAATCTTAGAATGCCATTGTGCTCGATCCTGTGTCATGTCCTCCGTTAGATCCAAGTACTCTAAGTCTTTTCTTAGAGTCTCTTCCAAAGTTTTCCTAAGTCTTCCTCTACCCCTTCGGCCCTGAACCTTTGTCCCGTAGTCGCATCTTCTAACCGGAGCGTCAGTAGGCCTTCTTTGCACATGTCCAAACCACCGTAACCGATTTTCTCTCAGTTTTCCTTCAATTTCGGCTACTCCTACTTTACCTCGGATATCCTCATTCCTAATCTTATCCTTTTTCGTGTGCCCACACATCCAACGAAGCATCCTCATCTCCGCTACACCTATTTTGTGTACGTGTTGGTGCTTCACCGCCCAACATTCTGTGCCATACGCATCGCCGGCCTTATTGCCGTCCTATAAAATTTTCCCTTAAGCTTCAGTGGCATACGACGATCACACAACACGCCGGATGCACTCTTCCACTTCATCCATCCAGCTTGTATTCTATGGTTGAGATCTCCATCTAATTTTCTGTTCTTTTGCAAGATAGATCCTAGGTAGCGAAAACGGTCGCTCTTTGGTATTTCCTGATCTCCGATCCTCACCCCTAACTCATTTTGGCCTCCATTTTCACTGAACTTGCACTCCATATATTCTGTCTTTGATCGGCTTAGGCGAAGACCTTTAGATTCCAACACTTCTCTCTAAAGGTTAAGCTTCGCATTTACCCTTTCCTGAGTTTCATCTATCAACACTATATCGTCTGCGAAAAGCAGACACCAAGGAATATCATCTTGAATATGTCTGGTTAACTCATCCATTACCAACGCAAAAAGGTAAGGACTTAAGGATGAGCCTTGATGTAATCCTACAGTTATGGGGAAGCTTTCGGTTTGTCCTTCATGAGTTCTTACGGCAGTCTTTGCTCCTTCATACATATCCTTTATAGCTTAGATATATGATACTCGTACTCTTTTCTTCTCTAAAATCCTCCAAAGAATGTCTCTTGGGACCCTATCATACGCTTTTTCCAAATCTATAAAGACCATGTGTAAATCCTTTTTCCCATCTCTATATCTTTCCATCAATCTTCGTAAAAGATAGATTGCCTCCATGGTTGAGCGCCCTGGCATGAACCCGAATTGGTTGTTCGAAACCCATGTCTCTTGCCTCAATCTATGCTCAATGACTCTCTCCCAGAGCTTCATTGTATGACTCATTAACTTAATACCCCTATAATTCATGCAATTTTGTACGTCGCCCTTATTCTTGTAAATAGGCACCAAGGTGCTCTTTCGCCACTCGTTTGACATCTTCTTCGTTTTCAAAATCTTATTAAAAAGGTCAATGAGCCATGTTATACCTGTCTCTCCCAAGGCTTTCCACACTTCAATCGGTATATCGTCTGGGCCCACTGTTTTTCTATGCTTCATCTTCTTCAAAGCTACAACCACTTCTTCCTTCCTGATTCGACGATAAAAGGAGTAGTTTCTACACTCTTCTGAGTTACTCAACTCCCCTAAAGGAGTACTCCTTTCATGTCCTTCATTGAAAAGATTATGAAAATAACCTCTCCATCTGTCTTTGACCGCGTTCTCTGTAGCAAGAACCTTTCCATCCTCATCCTTGATGCACCTCACTTGGTTTAGGTCCCTTGTCTTCTTTTCCCTTACTCTAGCTAGTTTATAGATATCCAACTCTCCTTCTTTGGTATCTAGTCGCTTATACATATCGTCATAAGCCGCTAACTTAGCTTCTCTCACAGCTTTCTTCGCCTCTTGCTTCGCTCTTCTATACCTTTCACCATTTTCATCGGTCCTATCCTTGTATAAGACTTTACAACATTCCTTTTTAGCCTTCACCTTTGTTTGTACCTCCTCATTCCACCACCAAGATTCCTTTTGGTATGGAGCAAAGCCCTTGGACTCTCCTAATACCTCTTTTGCTACTTTTCGGATACATCTAGCCATGGAATCCCACATTTGGCTAGCTTCCTCCTCTCTATCCCACACACACTGGGTGATTACTTGCTCTTTGAAAATGACTTGTTTTTCTCCTTTTAGATTCCACCATCTAGTCTTTGGGCACTTCCAAGTCTTGTTCTTTTTTCTCACTCTTTTGATATGTACATCCATCACCAATAAGCGATGTTGATTAGCCAAGCTCTCCCCCGGTATAACTTTGCAATCCTTACAAGTTATACGATCCTCTTTCCTCATTAGAAGAAAATCTATTTGTGTTTTTGATAACCCACTCTTGTAGGTGATCACATGTTCTTCTCTCTTCTTAAAGAAGGTGTTGGCTAAGAAGAGATTATATGCCATTGCAAAATCCAAGATAGCTTCCCCATCCTCATTTCTCTCCCCAAAACCATGGCCACCATGAAAACCTCCATAGTTGCCTGTCTCCCTGCCCACGTGTCCGTTTAAATCTCCTCCTATAAATAACTTCTCCGTCTGAGCAATTCCTTGCACCAAGTCTCCAAGGTCTTCCCAAAATTTCTCCTTCGAACTCGTATCCAACCCTACTTGAGGTGCGTACGCACTAATCACATTGATGAGTTCTTGTCCTATTATAATCTTGATTTCCATGATTCTATCTCCTACCCTCTTGACATCTACAACATCTTGTGTCAAGGTCTTGTCCACAATGATGCCAACACCGTTTCTCGTTCTATTTGTGCCCGAATACCAAAGCTTAAACCCTAAGTTTTCTAGATCCTTTACCTTAAGACCAACCCACTTAGTTTATTGTAGGCACATAATATTTATCCTTCTCCTCACCATAACTTCCACTACTTCCATAGATTTTCCCGTTAAGGTTCCTATATTCCACGTTCCTAAACGCATTCTACTCTCTTGAACTCTACCCTTCTGTCCTAGCTTCTTCACCATCCCCCGTCTAATAGGATCAAAGTAATTCTTTTGTGTGTCATGTGTAAATTTGATAGGAGCATATGCTCCCAAACAAATTTGAGTGGAGTCGTTCGAAAAGAAGTTTCTATGGCCCCCTTGCTCATTTAACACTACATCTGGGTGCCGATGGAGATACAGCGACCCTTGCTCACTTATCACTGTGCTCGGGCCACACAGCGCGCCACTTACGGGTGACGTCCTAGCTTTAGCGCGATTTCGTTCTGGATTCATTGTCATAAGGATTCGACGTAACTGTGGAGTGCCGGCTGTCGACTACATGACGCCCTCCCCCTCCTCCTTTATCCGGGCTTGGGACCGGCAATGTAAGAAAAACTTACATAGGCGGAGTTAAAATCAAGTATTGATAAATAAATAAAAACTTGTGGGAGTCCGAAAATTGAAATAGCCACATTAGGAAAATTGGGATTAAATTAAGTTAAATAGATTCTGTTGGTCGATTAAGGTAGTTAAATGTTAATATTGTGTATCTTTGAGTCATTGAAACGATTATTTGTTGTGATTGTGGAGTTATGTTGGGAAACATTGTAATGTATGTGGATGACAAAATGACAATCCTGGTTGTCATATGGTTTTGTTATGTTGTCTGGAATCTAATGAGTCATGCTCACTAAGTTCCATCAGGTGATTCAAAAACTGTAAGGTAAGAGTTGATCCGTTATACCATGTAAGCAACTTTCACAACGTGTTTCTGAGTATTTTCTTTAAACATGTCCCACAAGTATTGGCACTGTACTGGTGTGATTAGGGTCGTTTTCAAAGAAACCTAATTTGGAGTTAATTCTCAATAGAAAGTAGTAGTTCAATTTTTGCTCCACCACATTTCTGGCAAATTTACTCAAATCTTGCACCATTGCGTTTAATGCTTTTTGGTTCAACTCAAAGCTAACCTTTATGGTTGATAACCTTGATATTGCATGTATTCTCCACCATACCGAAACGCTTTGTCTGCTTGTCTGGTTAAAGATGCAACAACTTGTTCCTAGAGTCAACATTTTATAAAAAGTTTCCCAAATAAGTTATTTTAGTTTATTTTAATAAAACGATATGGTTTATGCTAAGGGGTGGAGGGATTTTTCGGCTAAGTCATACAATGACCAAGTCATAATAAATTGGTATGGAATTCATCATCCACAAGAGTTGAACTTAAGAATTCCCACTTACAAACGAAGAGAAATATCACTATACTGTAATACTAATCAACATACAATTTATTTAAAAAATTTATAAACTGAAACACACAAAACTGACTACACTGAGTTTAGTCTCTAATAGAAGTTAACCCTCTCATTGCTCATACACTATCTATGTGAAATGCCGTCCTCGGATTTCACTATTTAAAATTATGTATCTCGTATTTCGTATTCATGTTCGTAGTTTCGACGTTTTCATATTTACGGTGTATATTTTTTCTATAAGTAAAAGGATAAAATTACCCATATTGTATCAAACAAGATTCTTCGCGGACGTATTTGATCCTTACATGATTTTTCAGAATTATTTACATATTCGGATAGTACGTCTCGACACAGACGCTTGAGCTCAAACGGAATGTAATTTGGAGTTATAACGAAGAACTTATAAATGAGCAAAGAAAAGGGTGAAATGGTCATTTGACCATTATCTGGAAGGCTCCCGATTTTCTGGAGCAAAGATTTGATGCCACGTGTGTGGCTGTGATGGAAAGGAAATGAGAGAAAATGAGGGGTGCAGACCAATGGGAAGGGAGGGCAAGAAGGGAAAGGAAGGAAGAGAGAATGAGGAAACCTGGATCCTCTTTTTGACCCGCAACCCGACCTAAGTTTTCCATGGTTTCCGATGCCTTTCACAGTGGTTTTCTGGCGAGTTGAAGCCACTCATCACTTGGGAAACACTCCAAGACCCTCCCTCTACCAATTCCACCCCAAAATTGATGAAATTCTGGCCTTGAATTTGTGAAAACCGAACGGTGGGTGCGACGGGTGCATGGCGGCAATCCACCAAACTTGAAGCTAAGTCCATCAACCACTACCACCAATAGACTCCCCTTAACCTCATAAACAAAGCCCAAGCAGTGGTGGAGGTGTTGAAGCTCATTTTGAGGTCAAATCGAGAACACCCATTTCAAGGGTTTCTGGCGGATCGAGGGTGTTTTCAGGCATTTCCCCGTCGAATTGGACTTCGACCCAGCTATGAAAGTTCTTCCCTTTGTTGTGTTCTACATTCTTGTACAATTTGGTAATTTTTGGAGTTATGTGATTTTTCCGGCTAGTCGGGGCAGCTCGTGGCCAGTGGGCAGACGATGCCTCTTTAAGTTAAATTTGATATCCTAATTTTAGATTTGATATCCGTTTGATGTGATTTGATTGTTTGAACCTCTTTTCATTATGGTTCGTCACATAACTATTGTAGCAAACGACGACCCAACCGTTGGTTCGTCAGTAAATCTTAAAGCATTATATCACGTAATATTTGAAGACATTAGAAACTGACGGATTAGGAATCCAACATATGGATATTCCATAATTGAGTTTCTAAGTTTGTAAAACCAAACATTGACAGCCACTTGAATTTGTGATTGGCGAAGATCCGACTATTGGATCGCGATGAAATTTTAATATGTCGTTCTATGAGCATAATAAGAACCTTAGGAAGTTATGGATCCAAAATCCGATGGGTGGATGTTCCCGATCGAATTACGTAGGGTTGTGGACCTCACCGTTGACTGAGAGTTGACTTTTGGTCAACATGTTTCGAATCGTTTTAAATATTAAAATTAGTATTATTAAAGACTCAGTGAGGCTTTGCGGGCCTATCTCGGTGAAGGGACTTCAATATAGGTGACATAGTTGTTATCCTGATTTTCGTATTTAATATCCTTTGTGAATATCATCTTGATTTATACATGTGATTTCTATTGAAATGTGATTCGATTTGTGGATTGGAAATATTTGTGAAATGTGATTTGACGTGCATATTTGAAATGTGGTTTGATTTGCATGATTGGTATGATGTGATGAAGTGTGAGGGCTAGTAATGGACCGTTAACCCATTGCCATGGGGTTTGTTACTTCGAAGCTTGTTTCATATCCCATTTCATTGTTTCATTTCTCGCTTCATTGATCCGTTCTAAATTTAGTACTTGTGCTTTGTTTTATTTCATTGACCCTTTGTAAATTGAGTAACTTGATTCATGTCTTGTTTCTTCGAGCTATTGATATGTTCCTTAGACTTCCGCTCGGTTACGTTGAGTGATCCAGAACTGGGTTCCACTGGAGTTCCGTTGAGTGGTCTCGTTCCCTGCTTCGTCTGGATTCCATTGAGTGGTCTAGAATCCCTCATGCTCCGCGATTCTGTTGAGTGGTCCGGAATCATATCCTGCCTTGGATTTCATTGAGTGGTCCGGAATCGTATCCACTCGGATTTCGTTGAGAGGTCCGGAATCCCTTCTACTTCGCGATTCAGTTGAGCGGTCTGGAATAGTATCCTGGTTTTGGATTTCGTTGAGTGGTCCGGAATCCCGTTTGGTATTTTGGTTCTATTGAGTGGTCTGTAACCCGATGTTGTTGGATTTCGTTGAGTGGTCCAAAATCCCACTCTTCAGAGATGTAGACTTCGGCCGAACTGTGTCGCTCTAACCCTGCACTTGATGCATTGTGTGTGTTATTGATTGATGTGATTATGGAATGGTGTTGGAAAGCATATGTGTGTGAATGGCATACTTATGTGCATGGCAAGATTATAAGTGTTGTTTGGCTTATGGTTGATGTGTAGTGTGGTACTCTATGTTTTCGGCTAGAAGTATTTTACAAAAGTTTAGAGTTTAATAAATGGTGAACTACGAATGGCTTGATCCCTTTTTAGGGTACGTAGGCAGTCTAACGAGGAGGTTAAATGGAGCCATAAAGTATACCGAAATTTCTACGCAATTCGAATTTTGAGTTGTGCTTTGTACATATTCCGGAGACAGGGTATGTTAAATATACGGATACTTGATGACGTCACGTGTCGATCCTGAATTTATATCGGGATCGGGGCATGACAATCTAATAGTCTTTAATAGAAGTTAGTTAATCAGTGATTTGATGCCCGTCAAACTCAAGATCTTTCGGGCGTTAGACGCCACGCAAAACCAACAAGTTATTAGAAGACTGTTTCTGATGGAGTTTGACTATACTATATATTAGACAATGTGTAATATTACCTCACATTTGACCTCCAATTCTGACAACTTTGCACTACAAACATATGATGCATGTAAATCTGTATCACCTTGAAGCCTTTCCACAATGCTTGAAATTGTCCAATTACTACGTTGTACGGCAGCATCTGAGAGGATAAACTTAGCACGGTTAATTCGATGCATCCAATCATGCAGATGAATTTCCAACAAAAATGTAATTGTTAAGAAATTTGTATGCCTTGAGAAACAAGTAACAGAATCACATCCTTGACGAAATTCATGCAAGGAAGAAAGAATGCAGGCACGAAGAGATGCAACAAATCTTTCTTCCGAGTTCAGTGACTTCAAGGTCTTTTAAACTCTTCAAAATGTGGTTATGGGAGGCTTGAATAACTTTGTGAGTCTTTCAATATATTTTGGTTCAACTCAAAGCTAACCTTTATGGTTGATAACCTTGATATTGCATGTATTCTCCACCATACCAAAACGCCTTGTCTGCTTGACTGGTTAAAGATGCAACAACTTGTTCCTAGAGTCAACATTTTATAAAAAGTTTCCCGAATAAGTTATTTTAGTTTATGCTAAGGAGTGGAGGGATTTTTAATTAAGTCACATAGTGATGAAGTTATAATAAATTGCTATGGAATTCTTCATCCACAAAAGTTGAACTTAAGAATTTCCATTTATAAATGAAGAGAAATATTATTATACTGTGATACTAATCAACATATAGACGCTATTAGAAGACCGTTTCTAATGGAGTTCGACTTTACTAAATATTAGTCAATGTGTAATATTACCTCTCATTTGACCTCCAATTCTGACAACTTTGCACTACAAACATATGATGCATGTACATCTGTATCACCTTGGAGCCTTTCCACAATGCTTGAAAAATGCCATTTACTACGTTGTATGGCAGCATCTGAGACGATAAACTTAGCACGGTTTATTCGATGCATCCAATCATGCAGATGAATTTCCAACGGGAATGTAATTGCTAAGAAATTTGTATGCTTTGAGAAACAAGTAACAGAATCACATCCTTGACCAAATTCATGCAGGGAAGAAAGAATGCAAGCACGAAGAGATGCAATAAATCTTTATTCTGGGTACAGTAATTTCACCGTCAATTTAAATCCTTGAAAAGGTGGCTAGGGGAGGCTTGAATAACTCTATGAGTCTTTCCAGTTTCACTGAAAAATCAACTACCGTGATGAAGTCACTATATGGTTCTTTATAAATAATAATAATAAATAAATAAAAAGCTTGAACTTCATGGGCTTTTAACGGGAACTGGCTCATGCCGAATCAACCCCAAATTATATCGGCTTTTCCTCGGGTTGGTTTCGGGTCGTGAGGACACCCGAGACAGAAAATCCAGAAGGGGTATAAGTGTCATTTCATGAAGAACCGCCACTATTCTTCTATAAAAGCTGATACTTTCGTCCAGTGTCAGTTGTAAATCTACAATGACCGTTTTCAAGCAACCACCTTTCTTCTTCTAACTGCCATGGATTCCGCTTCCTGCTCAATTCTCCGAGCTCAGCCCTTTTCTTCTGCCGCCGCCATTTTCCCGCCAAGTAACAACACCACTGCCCGCTTCTTCGCTCTCCCGAAGACCAACCGCAACCCCAACTTGGTCCCTCTATTTTCCTCCACTTTCCCAAGAAACCCAAATTTTCCTGGAAAATGTCTGCACTTCGATCGGTTCTCCACTTTCAGCTCTCTCGGCGGCGCTCAGGACCAGAACCCATCTCAGGAGCTCGCTGTTCTTCTCGAAGTCGACGGGTAGGACGATTTCTTTCTCCTTCTTACTCCAAGCATTTCTACTAATTTGTGTTTTTTTTTTTCTTCACGTTTTTTTTCTTCTTTGATTTCTTTTTCATGTTTTAGTGGTTTCTTTGAAGCTGTTTATCGCTGCATTGTTCGAATTGGACTTGATGTTTCTTTCAGGGTTCTTATGGATGCTTATCTGTTGGGGAACCGCCAAAGCTTCAATGCAGGTGTGAAAATGCAGTAATTTAATTCTAATGTATTAAATTTTCTTGATTAACTTGCGTTTTATGTGTTAATCTCACTCTGTTATCTTGTGATATATTGGCAGCATTTAAGAAGCTCGGACATCACTGTACAAATTGGACAGAGCCTGTTTACTTGGACCTCCTAAGGTAGGAAATTAAAATTATGAGTAAAGATTCATGAATTTAGATTATTTATTTGGTTTATTGTTCTTTAAGTTTTTTATTTGGTTTCTTGTTCTTTAAGTTATTTCGTAGTCAATTGAATTACATTTCCGAGTGTGTATCCGGGTCGTAAGAGTTTTTCAATATGGATAGTCACAAGATTCTGACCCAGATTACATTCATGCTTTGCCTTATATTCCAAAGGTTCTTAAATGCAGTCTATGTTAACCTTTCAGGGAGAATGCTGGTGATGAGGAAAAGATGGTGAATTTGTATTTTAATCGGGTGTGTTACTCTTTTGTTGTCTTCGAAAAGTATGAATAGCTTGAAGTGGCTCTTTGAAACTTTCCTTTGTTATGTATCTTTTTCTTCTGAATCTACGATAATCTGTCTTGCAGATCGGTTGGCCTAGTTCATTGCCAACAACTGAGAAGGAGTCATTTGTGAAAAATGTCCTGCAAAACAAGGTACAGTCTTATTCAGTGCTTAAGTTAGGTTTTAGAGATGCATCTCAACATTTTTAGTATTTAATTACTTTTAATTTGCTGCATGGATTAGTTTTGCTGGTTTGGTAGGATTGTGATCAATGATTGTTTCAACGCTTAATGTGCAGCATTGCATCGGAAAGTAGGATATACACAAAAGGAAATGTTAGTTTTTTAATCAACATATTTTGATCATATATTTATGTGCTACTAAGGAATAAAAATAAGGAAGAATTTATAATTCAAGGGCTAATGAGGAATCTGTTTTCGGTTATCACTATATTTTTCCAAGGTAGGTGAGGGCTGATTTAAAACCAACAGAAGATTTTTATTATTTTTCCCTTGAAGCTACCTATGAAAATATATCATTTTTAGACAAAAGAAACAGCTGCTTATCTGAGACAATTGCAAACTCATTTCACTTGTTACTTTGATAGCTTAGTACATTATATCTTACAGACTTTTAGCTCACGCTGCGCTTCAAATACTTGGATGATTACAGACTTTTAGCTCTCCCATATGTAGAATGAAAGTAGCTAATATTAATTTGTTTTTGACAGAAAATTGCAATGGATGAGTTTCTGATGTCAGAAAGTTTGACTTTACGACCTGGAGTTGAAGAGTGAGTTTCTGATCTGTAATCAGAAAATTTACAGATGAACTGATGAACTGATAGTCTAGATGAACTGACGATCCTAAATATGTAGGAAGCTAGAAGTGATGAACCATGGACAAACAAAAACAACTGGGCTAGAAGGGATTTCATATGCATGTCAGTGGCATGTCTAGTTGCACAGTTAGACTCATTTTCTCCTTTCCATTTGCAGGTTTATTGATGATGCATACAAGGAAGGAGTACCTGTTGTTGTACTGACAACCTATAGTAAGAGTGGGAATCAAATTGCCCGGTAATAACATACATTTTTATTTTGTTAAGTTTAATTAGCTCTTTGTTTGCAAGTCACATACTGTAGTTAAGTACAAATAGATAGGAAGTGATTAGTTTTTTATTTTATGATTTGGCTTCCTGTTTCTGAATGGGTTGAATACTTTCTACTGCTTTATAAAATACTGCGGTGCATTGTTCTATTCTGATTAAAAATCGCATTTCTGGTACTCCATCAATGGTAGAGGATTATGCTAATATCTATTTCTTTTTGTAAAAGTCAGATCAATTGTTGAAAAGCTTGGCGAGGAAAGAGTTTCAAAGCTAAAGATTGTGGGAGATAAGGAGGTGTTGCAGAGTTTGTTAAACCAACCGGTAAATGATATGGGTTTATCTTCTGGTATGGATGAGCAACTATCTAAAGAGGCAATAAAAGCAGGTAGACTCTTCATCTTCGTTAATTAGTCATGTATATGTTTTGTGATATACATTTCTCCAGTGCAGAAGGTTGGGTACTAAAGGGCTCTGTTATTGATTTCTGGGTCAGTTTCTGCTGAGAAACAAAGGTTTACTAAGGAGGTTGCATTATTTCTAAAGCTGATTTTTGATATTGATACTCGCCCGCCTGAAAGGTTAGCATATTTCATTTCGTTTTATTGTTATTGTTAATTCGGCACCTTCAGAATTGGTTTGTGTCTACCTATTATCTTTGTTTTATGGGTTTTCTGATGTTCAGGGTTTAAGAGAGACATGTGATTTTGTCACGTTTATGCATGATTCTGCTTACATTAGACTAGGAAGAGATTATATACCAATTTGTCCCGTTTGTGCGGTTATGCATGTATGATTCAGCACTCAACTTAAAGAGCGATTTCATATATCTAGTATTTAATCCTTTGCTGTTATGGATGGCAAATGCTTCTGCATATTTCATTTCGTTTTATTGTTTGTTGTTGTTAATTTGGTCCCATCAAAGTTGGTTTGTGTCTACCTATTATTTTTGTTTTAGGGTTTTTATGATGTTCAGGGTTTAAGAGAAACTTGTGATTACATTAGACTAGGAAGAGATTATATACCAATTTGAACCGTTTGTGCGGTTATGCATGTATGATTCAGCACTCAACTTAAAGTGTGATATCATATATCTAGTGTTTAATCCTTTGCTGTTATGGTAGGCAAATTCTGTACAAGTTCCTCTCCTTCTTTTCTTAGCCGTGGGATTGACTTTTCTTGATCTCAAGTTTAGTGTTTCAGCATCATATAGCCTATTCTTTCTCATACTCTTTATGAGTGAGTAGTAATATATGCCTAAGTGACTCTTGTTCCCTTTGGTGTGTTAATTGTTTTATGCCAGCTTAGAGAAGATCATTGCTGCATTGCGAGCTGGGGCTGAAGTTGCCGGTCTACCTGTATGCGATTGTGTTCTTATTGCAGGAAGCCAGTCTGGTGTGGCTGGAGCTGAGCGAGTGGGCATGCCATGTGTTGTTTTAAGAAGCAGGTGAAGGCTTTTTTGAGTTGCTTGGAACAAACTCCTGCCAGTTTACAACTTCTTTAAATCCTTGTTATTGAATCAAGTTTTTTCGTGTATTTCTGTAGTTTGACGGCTAGAGCTGAGTTCCCTTCGGCAAATGCGATAATGGATGGGTTTGGAGGAGCAGACCTGACCATCTATAAACTGCGAAACAAGAGACGGTCATGAAATCAAATCATGTTCCTCCTTTTGCCGGATTATTAGAAGAGCTGTAAATTTTTCTTTACATCGTGGATATGCCGGAAGATTCATCTCCCATAGAGGGATCTGTCAAAGGTAGAACAGAACTAGAGCTGTTAATCTGATGCAGTATGGTTTCTTCAGCTTAGAGTATCAAGTCAACTTTTATAATCTAACGTGTACCTTCAACTAGAAGCAAACTTGAGAATGCTCTTAACCAATTTGTACTCGAGTGAACGGGAGAATGCTCTTAACCAATTTGGTTACAAGGAAGACAAATTAAAGTACTAACAAGAAATAAAACCGGACATGGAACAAAAATATTGTGTACAAGAAATACAACCGGACATTAAACTACTAATTCTAATTGATTCCAATCAATCAATCACATTAGCCACAATAAGAAAATTGGGAATAAATTAAGTTAAATGTAAGATAAGAGCTAATCCGTTGCGTAATTAAGTAGCTTTCATTAAACTTTTTTTTTTTGGTTAAAGAAATATTTTATTAAACTCGAATAGAAACGTTTACATCAGAAGCCAAAGTGTTCAACAATCACTCTGGCTCAAACAAATCCTATGTATGAAATCCTCCCATACGTAAGACAAAAGACGCCACTAGATGTACTGCTCGATTATAGACTTGGGGAGCAAAAATAAAATCTACTGACCTCAATTGCATTTGTATACACTAAATATATATATATAAACCTTCAATCACAACGTTTGGTTGAGTGATTCCACTGATCATATCCACAAGTTCCTTTGAATCCGATTCCACCTGGACAACATCAAACCCTGTATCCACACATGCCACTAATCCTGCACGTCTCCGCCTCCGCCATAAGACTGGACTAGGGATGGGCAACGGTTATGGCAGACGGGTAACTGCGGTTATTTACCCATAACCGTTTAATCTTTTACCCGCATAACCGTTTACCCGTTGGGTATTTACATAAACGGGTATACCCATACCCATAACCGTTTATAAACGGTTAACTATACCCATAACCATATACCCATTTACCCATAACCGCGTACCCGTTTACTTTTTTTTTTTCTACCCGTCTACCTATTTTTTTTAACAACTTGAAAATTAAAAAGAAAATTGTCATAATTTTCTTTTTTTCTAACTATTAAATACCATTATAAGTACATTTAACATGTATTTTTATATTAACGGCAATATTATTTATGAATATATGCAATGTCTCCCAATTATTTGACGGTCAATCTATTACAAGAATCATGCATGGTTGTAGGTTAATTAATATTCTTGTATACACACACACACACACACACACACACACACATATATATATATATATATATATATGTAAGTATGCATCAATCTGCTAATAAGCTAATTTGATAAATATTTGGATTTTTATTTAGAAACATATGTTCATCGATCCAAGCCATTTAAATTGATTTCTAATTTTGGGGTCAAATATTTATTGAAAACTCGAGGCCAATTTTATATATATACTAGCCTCTCCGCAAGCACTAACGTGCGTGCGAGAGGCATTTTTGCATCACGGGCGCTACGCGCCCCTAAAGGTGTATTGTGTTTTTTTTTTCTATTGTAATTGTCAAGATATATTTTAGATGTATTGGGCAAAGATGAACTTTATCTTTATCATGCACGTCTTAAAAAGTTGTCATATTTTTTGTTTTCACTTTGCCTAAAGTAATGATTTAAATGTTATTCATGCAATTGTCAAACAACATCATATGGAAGCAAGTTCCTACCTAAAGTTCATAAACAATAGTAAGTAGATGTGAATAAAAAAAAGTAGATGAAAACATTAAGTACTCATAGCAAAATACAAAACAACTTAAATGTCAAAATATAAAACCTACATCACAATATGTACATTTTTCACAATACCTATAAAGTCTATATGTCACTGTTTCTTTTGAAAAGAAAATTGACATCAATGCTGCAATTTCCACTCATTCGTTCCTGATTGACACTTCAAATTTTCATTGCCAATCTACAAACAATAGTGAGAAAATTAAAAATCAAATAAAAAGAGTTAAATGATAAGTGAGAAATGCATATTGAAAGATTATCGTTAATAAAGTTGTTACATATAGTGTTGAGGAGCTTTGAGCCAAATTGCAGGTTAACTATAAATATAGATCGCCTACGTAAAATAAAGGAATTTAAATATTCTGTATGTTTTAGGAATCTCATTCAGAAAAGTTGGGCAGATGACATCTTTATTGGTTTTTTATTTAATACGTTTTGAATCTTATCCTGCAGCCTATCATTTTTCTTCATGGGGTTCAGGAGGAGTAACTTCACCAAGTTTTCAAAGTAATCAAAGATTTTTCAATCCCGAGTTGTACCGATCATTCTGTTTTATCAGGTTGCAGTATGTTCACCCTTTATGATAAGTCATTAGATGCATTTTAGTGTGTCCTACATTTGATAACTGAGTTATTTTGTTATTGCTAGACAGGTAAATTTTACGCTAGATTGCGATGCAAGGTATGTAACTCGATAGTTTGATGAGTCTGAATTATTTTTTTTTATTACGGCTGTTGCTACTTTTTTAATTACGCTTGACAATTAGTATGCTTCATCGGGGATAAAATTATCAAAGAAATTACAAATCAATAGTAAGATCATTGTGAATGCCATATTGTGATTTCAGTGTTTGGATCTCTTTAATTAGTGTTTAGTTGCTGGGAAAACTGGGTTAGTGACAACACTTCCTATTTTTGCATTTGTACGTGTTTACAGTGATTATATGAAGCTCAATTTGTTTATGTTTTGGTAATTTTGTAGTAGAAATGCCAGAAATCGATATTGTATACAAAAAAAAAAAAACAAATATGAAAACTTTAATGTATAGTCCCATACAATTTTTACTATTTTTCCTTTAAAAAAACAACGAAGATAAAATGGGAAAACATAAACTATTAAAAAAATCTGAAAATATGACATGTAATTTCATTTGTAGATACATTGATGATAACATTTAATGTCCTTAAATCAAAATATTCAGATTCATAAGTTTTTAGTCAAAGTTATAGGCTAGCAAAGCAAAATATAGACAACATGTACATATGTAAACATAGCGTCACATGTAAAATCAAAACCATGCTTGCCACCCATTTGCTTGCACTTGATGCTTTAGATTTTCATGGTTAATCTGCAAGCAGTGATGATAAAATAAGAAGTCTAATTATAATGCACAATCCCAAATATAAAGATTGTAAGCAATTTAACCAAAATACCTTTAACTTTGACAATTTTCTCATTGCAATACTTTTACTCCAGTTACTTTTAGAATACTGAAAGATAAATAATTTGTCAAGTTTTAGGTAACAAATTGTAATCGTGTTTACAAAATTAAATAGTAAGAAATGTTACCTTGGTCTTGTACTTCAACCTTTGTACTTTGAGACGGGTGTGATGCTTGTAAAACTGACAAAAAATGCAATTTTATTTCTATTTGAAAATTGAATGCAATTTGAATTTATAGTATACTTCCGTATGAAAATAAGAGAAGACTTACCGTATTTAGAAAAGTTGTTTGATCACTATTAATCTTTTTCCTGCATCCAAAAAATGTTTTTTTATTTTTATAATTTGAGATAACTAACATGAACGTATCTCCTCCATTTTAGGAGGAGATATTAATATAGAAGAAACAAAGGAACAATAGGAGGTGACATTATCTCAAAGCTGCAGTAGAAAATGATAATGGCATCACAGGCCATAAAGAAGATTGAAGCAAGCGATAATTCTTAATTGAGATTGAAGCCAATCAACCTTTAAAGATAATGTAGTGATGACCTGGTGAAAGATATACGTTCGGTTTTCAAACGTGTATATTGTCAAGATCGTGGACATTTTACCTGACAATTTCATACGTGTGTGTGCATGTACAGACGCATATATGTTATACTTTTTTGGCTTCAATTATTAATGTTTTTGTTTTATTTTCACATGAAACTCATATAGAGAATGCCACTAAAAATAAATAGGTAAGAAATGGTGTTGTACCTAATTTGTTGGACTTTATTCCAAATACGTATGATGTGAGGAGTTGTTGAAGGTTTTAATTCTTCTACAACCATTTTCATGCGCCACCTATATATTGAAGGTATATATAAAATTAGAATTTCTTATAACAAATTTAATAAAGAATTTAGAATACGTATTGCTCATGCTTCTTCTTTTTCCACTCTTTGAGAATCAGTTGGCTTAGATCAGTAGTTTTTATTCCGACAAATATGTCCCACCCAGGTGTAAAAATAGAGACACGTCTGTTTGGAATCTTATGAATACCTAGTTCCTTCTTCATTTTTTGTGGGTATTCTTGTAGATATCCTGAGAATGAAAACAAAAAGGAGAAAGAAAGAATAAGAAAATTGAAATAAAAAGCACCAAGATTTCACAGAAGATGGATATGAATGGTTGACAAAAGCCTTTTGAGTCAAGAATCTCACCAAATTAATTCAAATAGCATCACATGTGAAGAAGGCAGAGCAAAAAAAAAAAGGGAGTATAAGATTTGGCCACATAATCGGAGGAGATCGGGAGTACATATAATAATACTGTAGCCACAACGGAAAAAATGGGAATATATGTGGGAACTGGGAAGTTACTGCTTAGTAGGGGGAGGACTTCATGGTTTTTTTTTTAAATTGACAACAACCTCTCCCCATTTTCTCCCACGTTGGTTCTTAATTTTTTTAATATAATTTTGTTAGATATTAATATCTACTCCTAAAATGGAGGAGATACGTTCATGTTATTTTCTTCTTCTTTTTTTCTTTTTTTTCCCTTTTTTTCCAATAAAACAAATTTTAATTCTCTGTTTAATATATCTCTCCTAAAATGGAGAGCAATTACGTTGTTTTTGTTTAATATAAATTTCTTAGATATTTTTTAATATAATTTTGTTAGATTAATATTTTCTCTTAAAAATGGAGGAGAAGTTATTCCATTTCTGTTGTTTTCTTTGCTTTTTTTTTTCTTCTTTCAATATAAAAATTTTAATTTTTTTGTTTAATATCTCTCTCTTCTAAAATGGAGAGCGGTTATTCACCATGTCGTCTTTTTTTACTTTATTTTTTAATATTTCTCTCATAAAATGATATCTCTCTTTCCTCTCTATAATTGTTAATTTTTAGAGAATAATTGTGATGCTTTTTTTTCTTTTTTTTTTAATGACCATGTTTTGGGGCTCTCATTTCATATATATATATATATAGATGACGAAATTGAAAATGGAGGAGGATAATTGTCATGATTTTATTTTTTTTAATTTTTAGAGGATGATTGTCATGAATTTTTTTTTAAAATTTTAATTATCAGTTTTTCCAGTTTCCATGTTTGAGGGGTTCAGCACGTTCCCTTCTTTTTTGTTTTTTTTTCATTTTTCAATAAAACAAATTTTAATTTTTTTTGTTTAATATATCTCTCTCCTAAAATGGAGAGCAGTTATTCACCATGTCGTCTTTTTTTACTTTATTTTTTAATATTTCTCTCATAAAATGATATCTCTCTTTCCTCTCCATAACTGTTAATTTTTAGAGGATAATTGTGATGCTTTTGCAAATGCTTCTGCAAGTTCCTCTCCTTCTTTCCTTAGCTGTGGCATTGACTTTTCTTGATCTCAAGTTTAGTGTTTCAGCATCATATAGCCTATTCTTTCTCATACTCTTTATGAGTGAGTAGTAATATATGCCTAAGTGACTCTTGTTCCCTTTGGTGTGTTAATTGTTTTCTGCCAGCTTAGAGAAGATCATTGCTGCATTGCGAGCTGGGGCTGAAGTTGCCGGTCTACCTGTATGCGATTGTGTTCTTATTGCAGGAAGCCAGTCTGGTGTGGCTGGAGCTGAGCGAGTGGGCATGCCATGTGTTGTTTTAAGAAGCAGGTGAAGGCTTTTTTGAGTTGCTTGGAACAAACTCCTGCCAGTTTACAACTTCTTTAAATCCTTGTTATTGAATCAAGTTTTTTCGTGTATTTCTGTAGTTTGACGGCTAGAGCTGAGTTCCCTTTGGCAAATGCGATAATGGATGGGTTTGGAGGAGCAGACCTGACCATCTCTAAACTGCGCAACAAGAGACGGTCATGAAATCAAATCATGTTCCTCTTTTTGCGCAACAAGAGACTATTAACAGAGCTGTTAATTGTTCTTTCCGTTTGTTGATATGTCGGAAGATTCATCTCCCGTAGAGGGATCTTACAAAGTTAGAACAGAATTAGAGCTGGTAATATTTTCTTCAACTTGGAGCTGTTCTAGTTGCCTTGTAATTTTTTTAATCCACAGTCTGCAAGTTCCTGAGTCTTTTCTTTGAACATGTCCCATAATTGTTGGCACTGTACCGGTATGATTAGGGTATTTTAAACTGCTAAACAGAATTAGGGCTGTTTTTAGTTGGCTGCTTTGTAACATTTTTAAGCCACAGTTAGCAATACAAGAGTATGAAGTCAACTTTTATAATCTAATGTGTACCTTCAAGTAGGAGCAAACTTTTCTATTCTTGCACAACTAATATTGGGGAAGACGGATTTGAACTCGAGTGAACAGGAGAATGCTCTTAACCAATTTAGCTACAAGCCAGACAAATTAAAGTACTAACAAAAAACAGGATCGGACACAGAACAACGATATCATGTTGGAAAACATTGTAATGTATGTGGATGACGAAATGACAATCCTAGTTGTCATATGATTTTGTTATGCTGTCTGGAATCTAGTGAGTCATGCTCGTTGAGTTCCACCGAGTGATTCAAAAAATGTAAGATAAGGGTTGGTCCGCTATACCACGTAAGTAGCTTTCACCACGTGTTTCTGGGTCTTTTCTTTAAACACGTCTCACAATTATTGGCACTGTACCGGTGTGATTAGGGTCGTTTTCAAAGAAACCTAATTTGGAGTTAATTCTCAATAGAAAGTAGTTTAATTTTTGCTCCACCACATTTCTGGCAAATTTACTCAAATCTTGCACCATCGCGTTGAATGCTTTTTGGCTCAACTCAAAGCTAACCTTTATAGTTGGTAACCTTGATATTGCATGTATTCTCCACCGTACCCAAACGCTTTGTCTGCTTGACTGGTTAAAGATGCAACAACTTGTTCCTAGAGTCAACATTTTATTAAAAGTTTCCCAAATAAGTTATTTTTAGTTTATTTTAATAAAACGATATGATTTATGCTAAGGAGTGGAGGGATTTTTCGGCTAATTCACACAATGATCAAGTCATAATAAATTGGTATGGAATTCGTCATCTATAAGAGTTGAACTTAAGAATTCTCACTTACAGATGAATAGAAATATCACTATACTGTAATACTAATCAACATATAATTTAGGGTTAATCTCAGTTTACTACCCTGAAATTTCTTGGTTTTCAACATTTAATACTTGAAGTTTTTTTCGTCCCAATTTGGTACCTAAAGTCATAATTCTTGGACATTTTCATAAATTCATTAAATTTTCCGTCAGAATCTCTATTAATCCTATAATTTATTTAAAAAATTTATAAACTGAAACACACAAAACTGACTACAGTGAGTTTAATCTCTAATAGAAATTAACCATATCATTGCTCATACACTATCTAGTAGTCTTTAATAAAGGTTAGTTAATCAATGATTTGATGCCCGTCAAACTCAAGATCTTTCGGGCATTAGCCGCCATGCAAAACCAAGAAGTTATTAGAAGACCGTTTCTAATGGAGTTTGACTCTACTATGTATTAGACAATGTGTATTGTTACCTCACATTTGACTTCCAATTATGACAACTTTGCACTACACACATATGATACATGTACATCTGTATCACCTTGAAGCCTTTCCACAATGCTTGAAAAAATCCAATTACTATGTTGTACTAGTGGCGGAACTAGGAAAAATATTTCGGGGGTCACATGTAAAAGTTTACAAACATTTTTTAGATATATAATAACCTTAAAATTAAATCATAGTTTTATCATTCATAACTTATAGAACAAATAACAATACAAGTTACAATAGTCCCCGACACGATTTCATATTTAGAAAACGTTGCATTATAACTTCATTGTCAATGGAAGAAAAAACATTGCTCTCAATGTAAACCATCATACTATCACTCAACCATTGATCTCCCATTCGGTTACGCAATGGAACCTTCACAATATTCATAGCAAAAAAAAACTCTCTCCATTGAAGCAGTAGCAACTGGTAGAACCAAAGCCAATGTAATTAGCAAATACACATTATTATATACTCTAATCCTCCCCGTCTCCACCATTTTTTTTTTTTTTTGCAAGGCTACCAATTCCTTTCAATTGAGAAAATTCACTACTTTAACGCATATCAAGAATATAATGCCCAAGTTGATCTTCAAGTGCTAAGAGTTGACAAGTAGTAAATTCATTCGGATAAAATGAGCAAAACAAATTAGCTTTTGTTCATCAAAAGCCGATAATGAATCATTCGAGCTCAAACTTGCTAAACAAAGAAGCAACTCTATATTTACCTCATCAAGCGACTATTTAATTCCACAAGTTGCTTATCAACGATAGCAACAAAGAGCTCCACATGATAATGATGGAAGTTTGTGATTCTTTGAGCTCTACGCCGTGATCTCACTCGAGTAACATATCCATCATCCATGTGTTTATTTTTTTTGCTCTTGGTGTTTATATTTTTTATTAAACTAAGGGTCCAAAACTAGGTCGTTTTGACTAAGTAATATTTATTAAAAAAAAATAAGAAGAGCCACTCTTACAGTTGGAGGGCATATATGAAGCCAACTCCAATCTTTAAGGGGGCACCACCCAAGTTATCCATGAACATTCACCGAAGTTTGAATGGTCAACACTCAAGTTATCCCTGGACATTGACTGAAGTTCGGGAGGTCAGCTGACCCCTATGCCCTTCAATGCATCCGCCTTTGCATTGTACGACAGTATCTAAGAGGATAAACTTAGCACGGTTAATTCGATGCATCCAATCATGCAGATGAATTTCCGACAAGAATGTAATCGTTAAGAAATTTGTATGCCTTGAGAAACAAGTAACAGAATCACATCCTTGACGAAATTCATGCAGGGAAGAAAGAAATGCAGGCACGAAGAGATGCAACAAATCTTTCTTCCAGGTTCAGTGACTTCACCGTCAATTTAAACCCTTCAAAAGGTGGCTAAGGGAGGCTTGAGTGACTCTATGAGTCTTTCCAACCCTGAGAAGTCAACTGTCGTGATGAAGTCACTAGATGGCAAGGTTCTAATTAAATCTATTATATTTGTGTAAATAAGTGTCTATTTATACTTAAAATATATATGATTTCATCATAAACTACAAAATGGAATGACATATATATTATAAGTTATTTGAACATAATGAAAACATGGAAAACAAGTATATAATGTGTGTTCCTTTAAGTATTCAACAAGTCTTTTACAATTTATTGAAAAAATAAAATGTAAAATAAAAGATATCTATTTTCTGTCTAAGTGAATCGCAACCTAGGCGGGTCTTGGCGGGCTAGGTGAGTGTTTAGGCGGTTTAGGCGGGCGCCTCAATAAGTCTATGCCCTCGTTCTTAATTTTCAAACGCTTAGGCATTAATCAGGACAGTGACCAACCGCCTAGCGCCTAAGTAGGACCTAACGACGCTAGACGAGAATTTTTAAAACAATGCTAGATGGTCCTTTATAAATAATAATAAATAAATAAATAAAAAGCTTGAACTTCATGGGCTTTTAACGGGAACTGGCTCATGCCGAATCAGCCCCAAATTATATCGGTTTTTCCTCGGGTTGGTTTCGGGTCGTGAGGACACCCGAGACGGAAAATCCAGGAGGGGTATAAGTGTCATTTCACTATGAACCGCCATTATTCTCCTATAAAAGCTGATACTTTCTTCCAGTGTCAGCTGTAAATCAACAATAACCGTTTTCAAGCAACCACCTTTCTTCTTCTAACTGCCATGGATTCCGCTTCGCGCTCAATTCTCCGAAACTTTTCTTCTACGGCCGTCATTTTCCCGCCAAGTAACAACACCACTGCCCGCTTCTTCGATCTACCGAAGACCAACCACAACCCCAACTTGGTCCCTCTATTTTCCTCCACTTTCCCAAGAAACCCAAATTTTCCCGGAAAATGTCTGCACTTCGATCGGTTCTCCGCTTTCAGCTCTCTCTGCGGCGTTCAGGATCAGAACCCATCTCAGGAGCTCGCTGTTCTTCTCGAAGTCGATGGGTAGGACGATTTCTTTCCCCTGCTTACTCCATGCATTTCTACTAATTTATGTTTTTTTTTTTTCACATTTTCTTGCTTCTTTGACATCTTTTTCGTGTTTTAGTAGTTTCTTTGAAGCTATTTGGTGCTGCATTGTTCGAATTGGACATGGGTTTTCACTGAGACCTTTTTCTTGATGATTCCCTTTGTTTCTTTCAGGGTTCTTATGGATGCTTACCGGATGGGGAACCGCCAAAGCTTCAATGCAGGTGTGAAAATGCAGTAATTTAATGCTAATGTATTAAGTTTTCTTGATTAACTTGCGTTTTATGTGTTAATTTCACTCTGTTATCTTGTGATATATTGGCAGCATTTAAGAAGCTCGGACAGCGCTGTACAAATTGGACAGAGCCTGTTTACTTGGACCTCCTAAGGTAGGAAATTAAAATTATGAGTAAAGATTCATGAATTTAGATTATTTATTTGGTTTATTGTTCGTTAAGTTTTTTATTTGGTTTCTTGTTCTTTAAGTTATTTCGCAGGCATGAAATCATGATTCATGACTTATGCTTCAATCTAGCATGAGTCAATTGAATTACATTTCCGAGTGTGTATCCGGGTCATAAGAGTTTTTCGATATGGATAGTCACAAGATTCTGACCCAGATTACTTGTTCCCTTTACAGTCATGCTTTGCCTTATTTTCCAAAGGTTCTTAAATGCAGTCTATGTTCATCTTGCAGGGAGAGTGGTGGTGATGAGGAAAAGATGGTGAATTTGTATTTTAATCGGGTGTGTTACTATTTTGTTGTCCTTGAAACGTATGAATAGCTTGTAGTGGCTCTTCGAAACTTTCCTTTGTTATGTATCTTTTTCTTCTGAATCTACGATAATCTGTCTTGCAGATTGGTTGGCCTAGTTCATTGCCGACAAGTGAGGGGTCATTTGTGAAAAATGTCCTGAAAAAGAAGGTACAGTCTTATTCTAGACTTACGTCATTTGCACAAAACTTACATTATTAGTTTTGCTGGTTTGTTAGGATTGTGATCAATGATTGTTTCAAAGCTTAATGTCCAGCATTGCATCGGAAAGTAGAATATACACTAAAGGAAATGTCAGTCTCTGAATCAATATATTTTGATCATTCGGTTATGTGTTACTGAGGAATAAAAATAAGGAAGAATTTATAATTCCGGGGCTAATGAGGAATCTACTTCCGGTTAATCACTACATTTGGAGAACTGTGGGTAAATTTTTCCAGGGTAGGTGAGGAGGGCTGATTTAAAACCAACAGAAGCTTTTAAATTTTTCGCTTGAAGCTACCTATGAAAATATATCATGTTTACACAAAAGAAATAGCTACTTATCTGAGATAATTGCAAACTCATTTGACTTGTTACTTGGATAGCGTAGCATGTTATATCTTACAATACAAGGTAAAAGGTTAAACACATTAATGAATGAGAGAGGCATTAATAATATCCTTTTATATTCCACCTGTATCTAAACATGTAATTAACTCACGCTGAGCTTCAAATTTACTTGGATGATTAGTCTTTTAGCTCTCCCATATGTAGAATGAAAGAAGCTAATATTAATTTGTTTTTGACAGAAAATTGCAATGGATGAGTTTCTGATGTCAGAAAGTTTGACTCTACGACCTGGAGTTGAAGAGTGAGTTTCTGATCTGACTACAGAAAATTTACTTGGATGATTACACAATCTTTTAGCTCTCAAATATACCGAGTCTAAATTTCTGCTTGATATTTTTACCTTCTTCAAATATGAATAGCTTAAGACCAAAACCATGTGCAGAACCTCTTTATCAGTGCTCATTTAGACATTTTTGGCTTCAGCTATATTTTCGGAATTTCAGAAATTTGGAAAAGCTTAAACCAGTAGATAGAACTTGGTAAGAATAGTTTTCAGCTTGACCAACATTTGGAAATTCAGCTGAAGTGTTGCCAGAAAAATGATGTCAAATGGAATTTAGCTTGCATTTATGTTATGTCAAATATACCAGACTTTTTACAGAAGTTTTGGCTTGGACTGGGCCTTCGAGTTGATAGTCTTGATAATATTCACAAGTCTATTGGTTGATAGTCTAGATGAACTGATGATCCTAAATCTGTAGGAAGCTAGAAGTGATGAACCCAATGCGTTGAAGAGTGAGTTTCTGATCTGTAGGAAGCTAGAAGTGCTGAAACCATGGACAAACAAAAACAACCGGACTAGAATTAATCAGTTGACGTTTAGTGGGATTTCATATGCATGTCAGTGGCATGTCTAGTTGCACGGTTAGACTCATTTTCTCCTTTCCATTTGCAGGTTTATTGATGATGCATACAAGGAAGGAGTACCTGTTGTCGTACTGACAACCTATAGTAAGAGTGGGAATCAAATTGCCAGGTAATGACATACATTTTTATTTTGTTAAGTTTCCAGGCGGTTACCAACATGCTCTGGGTTTTTTAGCTTGGCGAGGAAATGATTAGTTTTTTATTATGATTTGGCTTCCTGTTTCTGAATGGGTTGAATACTTTCTACTGCTTCATAAAATACTGTGGTGCATTGTTCTATTCTGATTAAAAAAATCTCATTTCTGGTACCCCATCAATGGTAGAGGACTAAGCTAATATCTATTTCTTTTTGTAAATGTCAGATCAATTGTTGAAAAGCTTGGCGAGGAAAGAGTTTCGAAGCTAAAGATTGTCGGAGATAAGGAGGTGTTACAGAGTTTGTTTAACCAACTGGTAAATGATATAGCATTATCTTCTGGTATGGATGAGCAGCTATCTAAGGAGGCAATAAAAGCAGGTAGACTCTTCATCTTCGTTAATTAGTCATGTATATGTTTTGTGATATACATTTTTCCAGTGCAGAAGGTTGGGTACTAAAGGGCTCTGTTATTGATTTCTGGGCCAGTTTCTGCTGAGAAAGAAAGGATTTTTAAGGAGCTTGCATTATTGCTAAAGCTGATTTTAGATATTGATACTCGCCCGCCTGAAAGGTTAGCATACTTCATTTCGTTTTATTGTTTGTTATTGTTAATTCAGCACCTTCAGAATTGGTTTGTGTCTAGCTGTTATTTTTGTTTTATGGGTTTTCTGATGTTCAGGTTTTAAGAGAGACGTGTGATTTTGTCACGTTTATGCATGATTCTGCTTATATTAAACTATGAAGAGATTATATACCAATTTGTCCCGTTTGTGCGGTTATGCATGTATGATAAAGTACTCAACTTAAAGAGCAATTTCATCTATCTAGTATTTAATCCTTTACTGTTATGGTTGCCAAATGCTTGTGCAAGTTCCTCTCCTTCTTTCTCATACTCTTATGACTGAGTAGAGTAATATATTGTCTAACTGACTTTCTTGTTCACTTTGGCGTGTTAATTGTTTTCTGCCAGCTTAGAGAAGATCATTCTTGCATTGCAAGCCGGGGCAGAAGTTGCTGGACTACCTGTATGCAATTGTGTTCTTATTGCAGGAAGCCAGTCTGGTGTGGCTGGAGCTAAGCGAGTGGGCATGCCATGTGTTGTTTTAAGAAGCAGGTGAAGGCTTTTTTCAATCGCTTAGAACAAACTCCTGCCAGGTTACAAGTTCTTTAAATCCTTGTTACTGAATCGAGTTTTTTCGTATATTCCTGTAGTTTGACGGCTAGAGATGAGTTCCCTTGCGCAAATGCGATAATGGATGGGTTTGGAGGAGCAGAGCTGACCATCCCTAAACTGCGCAACAAGGGACGCTCATGAAGTCAAATCATGTTCCTAAACTGTGCAACAAGGGACGGTCATGAAATCAAATCATGTTCCTCTTTTTGCCAGACTATTAACAGAGCTGTAAATTTTTCTTTCCATTTGTTGATACGTCGGAAGATTCATCTCCCGTAGAGGGATCTTACAAAGTTACAACAGAATTAGAGCCGGGATCTTACAAAGTTACAACAGAATTAGAGCCGTTAATCTCGATACTCTATAATTTCTTCAGCTTGGAGCTGTTTTAGTTGCCTTGTAATGTTTTTTAAGCCACAGTTTGCAATATAAAATGTAAATCGTCTCAAGTAGCTTTCACAACAGTTTGCAATATAAAATGTAAAATATAAAATGTAAAATGTAAATCTCGATACTCTATATAGAAATGTTGTGTAGTGTGCAGATTTTACAATCTAATTCCTCGAAACATAACTACCCTATAATTTGTAAAACCGGGCATGCAGCGAGCCCCTTTTATTTTATTTCAACAACTACAAACAAGAAAGAAAATCGAAAAGAAAGAAAACTATCGCACAAGAGAGTAGCGACTCTAAATCTGATGCAAGGGGTACAAACAACAGAGATCATACATCATCAAGATTCCACTTCCTCAACGTTTGCCGTTCGCCTTTGTCTTAAAGGAGGGCTTGAGTATTCCATGCCGCTATCTGATGTCGAGATATTGGATGACACTGAGGACTCCGGGAATGAGCTTGTTACTGGATTTGGCTGAGGTGTTTCATTTCTATAACTCTGAGAAGCAAGAGAAACTGGTGGCCCTTGTGCTTCTGGCGTTTGATTCCCCTGAGCTTCTTCTGCAAGTTTTCTTAGAAGATTCATGATAGTTGGAAGAAACCTCGATGAAATAGATAGTATCCCTGACAGCTGGTAACACCAAACAACGGAAACTAAAATTAGGAACTGCTTTAATTACGGAAATTCCAATTTGATGAGAGACTGTAACCAAAAAGATAACTCTACCAAGTACCAAGTGAGAAAAAAAAAGAAAAAAACAAAGTTTTATACTTACAGCGCCATGTTGGAACTGTCCCGAAATGTCCATCTGTACCCATAAGGCCTTTGAAAGTAAAAATACAATAAATAGAACCAAGAGGTAGAGAGGGTTCCTGTTTCATTTGAAGAAAAAAGGCACAATGATTATTAACAGATGTGCAAGACATTAGGGTCTGGACACTTGACAAATGTGCAAAACCTACAACTCGGAAAAGGAAAACCAAAAAAGAACAAAAGTAATTACTTTAAAAGCATCATAAATTCGTTAAAACCAAGAACGATCATCGCCATAATAGCCCATGGAGGAGGTAACCAGTTGTTACTCCGCTTGTGAGCCTCCTGAAAGTACAAAAGCAAAAAGCATCAGGATCGAGCTGCTAAGCAGAAAGATGGGGAGCTCGTTACAAAATAATATTAGGATGCTAGGATTTTTCTTTGTAGAAAAACAAGAACACTAGATAATAAGTTGGTCCTATCTGACTATGCCGTTTCCAAGTCAAGAATCAGCGCAATTTTCAAATCAAGTGTTTCCATACGTTTTGTTTCACTATGAAGCTAAATCCAATTTACACAAGAACTCCAGCCCAAAATGTCATCCAAGGACAGTGCATGCATCCTATTTCCAAGTTCCTACTACTAGTTGCTCATTACTTTTGCAGGAACATGTTCGAATATTCATATTTTCATAATTCAAATCTTTACAGAACATTTCTTGAAAGACAAAATCCATTTATTCTTGATAACACTGATTAAACAATATAAAAACAAATTAGACCAATGAAGTTAAACTTAAGATATGAGAAACTATAAAATATACCTGTGCCGAAATAGCTTGAGTGACGCTATATTCAGTCTCTGCCTTGAACTGCCTCCACATTGACTTGCACTGTACTGGGGTAATTAAGGTATCCTTTGAAGAAACCTAGTTGAGAGTTAACCTTTAATAAGAAAGGAGTTTCATCATAGAAATTTTTTACATATAAACCAAAACCCATTAAATTAATGGTACCTCTTCCCAAGAGCTTGAGGCAAGAGGATCGGTAGAAGGTCCTAGCTTCCTATTTTGTGAAGATGAAACAGTAACAGTCCCGTCCACCAGAGAAGAAACAAGAACATTTTCAATATTATCTGGCTTCTCATCCAAGCGTATAGCAGCCATGGTGGATAAAAGCTTCAGAGACTACAAGAAAGAGATAATTAAAGAATTAAAACATCACTTTAAGTCAGAAAGATAGATAACATGTACTTCCACAAAAATCCCCAATGATTACCGCAGTTCGTGCATCCTTGGTAATACTTCTAATGTCGTCTTTCCCAGTCCAAACCCTTGGCATTGAATCACTGTCATAATTGAAGACCGTGCCAAACCTGAGAAATGACAACAGAAGTGATCAGCAACCAAAATGACAACGTAAAAACAGAAGAGATGATTTTTTAACAAGTTCCTACCGATCCTTCATGTGGATCATAATTTTCCCAGCCTCTTCTCTTGCTCTTGTCTCCACCACATTTCTCGCATAATCCTTCAAATGTTGCTTCATTTTGACAACCGTTTCGTTGTCCAACTCAAAATTGGCAACTGCAGTTGAGAACTCCGATACTGCAACTTCGGTCTCACAATTAAGAAGTTTCCGTATCGAAGCCCAGGTGTCTTTTGCACCAGTTTCGAGTAGAGCCTCTACAGGACCACTTAAAGACGAAGAAAGTTTTTTCTGAAAAATAAAGGGTATTTGCATTAAGAAATTTGAATAACAACAGATTATGAGCCTAACGTTATAAGTACACTCTTAGAATAACCAAGACTTTGATACATTATCAGAGCACTACCTCATAGGTGGAATTCAATTCTGCCAGTTTTGCACTACGAACTGATGATGTATGTACATCTATATCACGTCGAAGCTTTTCCCGAACTTTTGAAGCATCCCAATTAGCTTGTTGTATGGCAGCATCTGAAAGGACAAACAAGTCAAAGTAATAAAAGAATATTTTGGTTGACAAACATGTTAATTAGCTAAACAAATTCTATTACCTGCACATCCTTTCTCAAACTCAAGCATAGAAGACTGAGCACAAGTACGAACAGATGAAGCAAATCCTTCTCCTTTGTTCAGCGATTGCTCCAGCCTCACTTGAAAATCTTCAAGCACTTTAGAACGTAGGTGTCCAAGCATAGCCGAGTACGCAGGGTAAACAAACTGAAAAATTCAGAGGAAAGCAATGGAGTCATGCTTCGGTAACGATGTTTAGCTGTTGATTTAAGCATAACTCTTTGATAGGGATACTTGAAGGAGATAGTTTATGTTGCCAATCCACTTCATTATCACGGCTTCATTCTAAGATTGAGGCCAACAGTAACGTGGTAGATGAAACTGACAACCAAACTAAAACCACTACTAATCACGACTTCCCTATGGTGCAAAATTGTCTAAGAAACTGAAAACATAACCAAAGCCTCTGTTAAAATAGAGAGACAAAGAGAGTAGCCATACATCCAATACTTTTGACTCCAAAAATTGTCGTTTTGAGTTCCTTACACCTTCGTCAAAGTAGATGGCCTCCATGTCATATCTACGATGCATAAGTGAGATCAAGACATACAAAATAAAGTCAGAACTAGAAACAGTACATGCCCATAAAACACTAACAATAAAACTTCCAGCGAATAGAAACACACACAACAGGTAAGAATACATATAAACATTTAGTTTTAGTGGCAAAACTAGAACCCCAAAAAAAATGGTGGACAGTGTAACATGTGAAACTTACTCAGAAAGATACGTGGCTAGAATGGAACTGAGCCTTTTACCAAAGCCTTGTACCGGACCAGTTTCTACAGCTTCTTCCAGTGCTAACCAACGCTAAATCATGTTCACCCAAGGAATGACCAGTAAAACTTTCTTGAATATGCTAGAAGTATACTCATCTCAAAAATGGGGATAAATGACCACATACCTCATCATGGACCAACTGTTTGAATTTCTGGTTGGCTATCTCTTCACACCGAACCGTAGCAACCATAACCTAATTAAATTATTTACAGTATGTATATATATTATATGCACATGAGAAGTGAAGACCACAAATTATCAATGGGAAGAAGATAAACTAACAAACCTTGTGAGCGGGAAGATCCAGGTCCTTGTTCTGTTTGATTACTTTCCAAATCTGTTGTGCACTAAAGGAAAATCCTGACGCGGGGACAACACCACGTCTATCACCAGCAAGCCCTCCTGGAGAAATAGAATGGAAAAAGAGCTGCCTCAGTTGAGCAACCTGCATGATACAAGCCATACCCGTAAGTGCCACCGCAAACCTTTATAATGATAGAAATTAATTACTTAGGAATATAGGAAATGTTTTTTTAATATGAACTACATCATACAATTATGTACATATACATATACAACTCTTCAGTGGATGGTACAACGCACCCCAGGAACCAAAATTATAAAATAGAAATGTGATGACCAATAGGATTTTTGGACACGATAATCGCTTCTGATAGTAAAGGGGTTACCTCCTCGTTAAACTTCTCCTCCTTCTCTTCATAACTGGACAAAGCAACTACTTCTACCTTCATATTAAAAAAATGAAGTATCAGAGACAACAGGCTTTGACTAATAAGAACATATACAAAGCAAACATGACCAGAGAGTAGAGAAGAATATAAGAGATCTCACAGTAAAAAATTCACTCAAGGGGGTACTTTTATGGGCTTGGGGCTTCGGTACTCCATCCCATATCTGCAGAATTTACAATACTTAGAGATGTATGGGAAAAGGAATAAAGTATAAAAGCAACATAGATCTGAAGAAAAAATTACCTTCTGTATATCTTCCCTTAGCACAGGTTCCAGATATTCAAAAGGGGTCTAAACAAGCAGCCACAAACAAGAAAGTATTAATATGCAACAAGAAAATCATTTCACGAAGACAACTTAATTAGACAGATCCTGTTAATATGCACACGGAGTACGCTCATACCTTTGTTTTATCACGTATAACAAAAAGTAACTTCGTTTTACGGGGGCTGAATAGGCGCATCATGACCTATAGACATTCAGAAACCAGAACTTCATTAACTTTGGCAGAGAATGGTGAGTAGATGGTAGATGTAAACATGGTTCTAGAGTACCTGAAAAACTGTTTTCAGTAAAGGTTTATTAGCAGCTTGCTCCCGACCAATATCATGACACCACCTGTATACAAAATCCAATCTCCAATTGATATCTAGAAGAAATTTCAAATTACCGGTAAAGCTTACGTATATTCTACGAATTAAAATTAGCCTACGTATATTCTGTAAATTAAAATGTCAGTTAACATTAGCACTCTGAACTAAAAGTTCATAACGTGAATAACCCCTGTTTTTGTGAAAGGTAAAGCCCTAGTTGAACAATCAATGAGATGGTATCAGAAGCTTCTTTCCTCAGTCATTGATAAACCAAACTCACACCGGCTTTGCCTTGCTAAAAACCAACTGAACTAGATACCAATACATATGACAATCTTAAAACTGAACTAGACACCTCTACTAATTTGATATAACACTTATGGAAATAAGTTCAAATACAATCCACTAACAAATTGGATCAACCGCTACATATAGTCACCAACTATGCAAGTAAGGTAGACTATCAGCCATGTGATTCCAAGACAAACAAAAAAACACGAGCTTACATATTTATCAGCACAATGTCTGAAACTGCCAAAGCAAATAGGGCGCTTTGCTTCTCGAATGTAGTATCATCCTGAAAACAATAGAGTTACAGAGGAAGCTCGAACAGTTAACAAATCTGAGAACTTTAACGAACATCTTGCAGCTCTCTAACTATATCCTCCCCAGAAACACACAATAGAATTTAATGGAAATTCGATTACCTCGCCTCTCTCCCTCCCATCAGTCCCCTCCAAATCCATGGCAATCGTGCACGGCTCGATGCCAACACACTTGGCAATCCAAATACCCTTTGTTGTTTGGCTCCTAAAACAAATCCACAAAATCAGATAGTCCTCTCTACCAAAAAGCACTTATTCAAAAGCAAAATAAATAAATAAAAAACCATAAAATTAACTACACAATCAACTAAACCTCAGAAACTAACCTTCCACTGTAAGCATCCATCTCCCTGAACTTAGTCCGAAACAGATGATTCAACAAAGTGCTTTTCCCTGCAATCTCAAAATCCATAAGCACCCAAACCCAATTCACAAAAAACCTCAAACATCATCCAAATCGAATAAAGTTTCAAACTTTTACCGCTGCTCTGCGGACCCATGATTGCAACAACCGCATAAGAGAGTCCACACTCAGCAAGCTTGACTTCCTTCACGAACCTATCGAGCCCATCTGCGTTGAATTCTCCGTCCCCATAGATTAGTTGCCTGGCGCAGCAATCTTCCTCCATCTCAAAACCTTCCAAGTTTGCAACTTTCTAGCAGCCACCGATTCGTATATGTATCTATACTTGAAGAGGAAGACGACCCAAGATTCTATATGCTTCCCTCAACCTCAAAGCTTCTGAATTAAGCATGAACTATAAGCTCTTCGCTGAAAGAGGAAAGAGAGCCAGAGAGTAGAAAGGAACACAGAAAGGGCTCAATTTTTGTGGAGCGTCGAGATCTATTTCTTCTTCTTCCTTTTTTTTTTTTACTGGATTCAAGAAATAGTCCATGTGTCGTTGAATTCGTTTGGTTTTGGATTATCGTTGGTGTCCACCTAACACTTCTCTGTATAGTGAAAGCTCCGTGTTTATCGGTCCCTAGTAAAAAGTAAATTAATTACTTGTGTGAATTTTACGTAAACATCATTACTTCGAATTTGGGAGGTAAGGATTTCCTAAACTTCCGAAGGAATCGCAAAATTTAGATTGACTTGTAGTTCAGTTTGTGAAGAGAAGTCACGAAAATCTTTAATTTCTGTTTTGATTTCTCTTAAATAATATTGCTTAATTTAAAATATGAATTAAAAAAAAAAGTTTTGAAAATTAGGTTACAAAATTTTAGTATAACACTTACATATAAGGTTATTTTTCAATGTCGAATTTTGACGATATTGAATGGAACTACAAATTTTGAGGATAATAAGATCATCTCCAACCGAAAGATCTAGAGGGTCGAAAATAGTCCGAAAACCGTCTTCAAACGAGAGATAGGCCAGAGGGCTCGTATAATTTGAGAGGAACCCACGAAATCTGAAAGGGCCAAAGGGTTGTAGGGCTGGCTAGAAAAAACACCAATCATGTTGATTATAATAAATGTATTCATGTCGATTATAATCGACAGGAATGCTTAAACTAAAATTTGAATCCAACGACTAGCTAGCGCCAGTTACCGTTGGATTCATTTTTTATTTTTTTTTAGGTTTTTTGGGGTTTTTTTTTTTAATTCTTAAAAATTCTAATTTTTTTCCTATAAATACCTGAACCATTCATTCACCATTCCTTTAAAATTAATTTGTAGTTTTTAAATTTAATTCGGCGTTTTTAAATATAAGTTGTAGTTTTTAAATTTAAGTTGTGGTTGGATTTGAATTTTAAATTGTTGTAGTTTTTAAATTTAAATAATAAATTATGTTTGGCCCTTTGGCCCTCAGTTGGAGACGGTTTTTTGTGACAAGGCTAAAACGAGTCATCGGGCCCTTTGGCCCTCGGTTGGAGATGGAGGCAAATATGGTCATGTATTGTTCATTAAAATATTAATATCTTGGAAAACCAGATGATTAAAACGAGCCATCTGGCAAGCCATCGGTTGGAGATGGCCTAAGGGTCCGTCAGGTAAGATCATCTTCAACCGAAGGATCCAGAGGGCCAGAGGGTCGAAAATAGCCTGAAAACCGTTTCCAACTGAGGGCTAGGCCAGAGGGCTCATGGAATCTGAGAGGGCCTCACGAAATCTGAAAGGGCCAAAGGGTTGGAAGGATGGCTACATGCAGCCAACCAGCCCGGGGCTGGTCAGAAAAAACATTATTCATGTCAGTTATAACTGACAGGAATGCTTAAGCTAAAATTCAAATGCAACGGCTAGCTGACATCAGCTAGCCGTTGCATTTTATTTATTTATTTTTTTTACAGTTTTATTATTATTTTTTATTTACAAAATTTTTCCTATAACTTCTATTTTTCATATTTTTTTAATTCTATTTTTTTCTATAACTTTTATTTTACAAAATTTGTTTCATATTTTTTTATATTCCATTTTTTTTTCCTATAACTTCGATTTCACAAAATTTGTTTCATTTTATTTTAAATTCTATTTTCTTCTTATAACTTCTATTTCACAAAATTTGTTTCATATTTTTTTTAAATTATATTTTTTTCCTATAACTTCTTGAGTCATTGTACAAGCCCTATGGCCCTTTGGCCCTCGATTGAAGACGAAGGCAAATATGGCCATGTACTGTTCGTTAAAATTTTAATATCTTGGAGGGCCAGAAAGCTAAAATGAGTCATCTGACCAGCCCTCGATTGGAGATGGCCTAATGTTTTACAAATGATTTTAAAAAAAAATTGTTTTGTAAAACAAAAACGATCAATAGGATTTTACATTTTTGTGATTTGACAAAGTGTCTGGTAGTTTAGTCCGAGAATGATTTCAGGCAATGTTTTACAAATGATTTTTAAAAAAAAATGTTTTGTAAAACAAAAACGATCAATAGGATTTTCCATTTTTTGTGATTTGACAAAGTGTATGGTAGTTTAGTTCGAGAATGATTTCAGAAAATGGCGGTGGTTAACACACCCCAACCTAGATCGAGGCATGCTGGCCGTCACGTGAGGTGACGTAGACATGTGCACAATGCGGAAGTAATAGAGATATAATGAATTACGAATAAACAAAAACCAAGTCAACTAGAGTACTAGCTAAGATGGAGTGCTAGTGCGAGTTTAAGTGTAAAATACACAACCACAGCCTCAATATCCTAAGTGCAGTCAAGCAGGACAAGTACTAATTATTCAACACCCAAATGTGATCCTACATTAATGATATTCTGTCAGAATCTCCGCCGAAATCGTGATCCACCAAGCACTTCTACTTAAAACCTGGAGGGGCACAAAACAGAAAATGTGAGTGGGCAAAAACAAAGCTTTTCAAAATCATTTCATTTCTCAAAAGTTTTAACCCCTCACCGTAAAACCTGTATAATTTCCCAGAAAATAATAGTAATAATAAGTTGTATCAAAAATCACACTCAAGATAAAATCCATAGATGTATACGATGTCAAAGTATCTCAATGCAATGTTATAAATAATCCAGGCAAAATATATCACTGTCAAATATCGCATCAGCCAAATCCCTCTAACTCAATCTGTATGGCTGAGTATATAGCTCATAACCAATAACCAATCTCAGTCATATCAAATCAAATCCTGCACACGAATCGAGACCATCTAAAGTGGTCTGTACGACAAGACTAGGTGTAAAATAAATATGATCTAGTGCTACGATCACGTGAAGGCTGTGCGAATGATCGCGGGTTACCTACGAGTCAGAACCACCTAAAGTGGTATGTACGACAAGCATGTGCACCTAACTTGGATCTAAGGTGAGCATATGGTGCGAGAGGTGGACATCACGTGAATGACTGTGCCCTAACTCTAGGCGGGAGCACTAACACCGGGGTGCAGGCTTATGAGCTATCAATACATCACATCATATCTCACATAACTAAAGTAACCTCATATCTTTAATTTATGAACTTACCTGGCACTTACCTGTGCATCCGCAGCACCAATCATAAATATAAGCAACTACTAATGCATAAATAAAATAGGCAAATACTTTGCATGACATTTCAAAACGTATAATCATTCAAATTCATTTTCTGGGAAAAATCTCAAGTATATAGGTATATACGGAAAACCAAAAGCCCACTCAATGATATGTCGAAGGGTCGTAACCCTCGAGCCTCGATTGATGACGCTCGTCCTCAGGATAGGTCTTACCTATATGCGAAATAACTAAATAAACGTTATTTAAAGCACATACACAAAACTAGGAAATAACTTCTCAAATAATGCTTAAATGGGGTATTTGAATATACCATTGAGACCTACTCAACCTCAGGAATATCCCCATATTTTTAGAAAAAAATTCTGACCTCCCACGCGTCGGCCAAGGCACGGCCAGACGCACCCCCACGCGCGGCCAAACCCTAACTGAAGCTTAACTGTCGTTAGGAATATTCTGTTAAAACCTTAATAGAAGTTAACTGCGTTACTTGACGCCATTAGAATATTCCGTCAGACTTGACGGAATATTCTTCTTCGTCTTCCTTGGATTACCGGAGATCGTCGTCGGCGCCGGTTTCTGGAAAAACAATTAAGCATTCATATCTTCTTCGATTCTCAACCAAAATTCTCAAAATTTATATCAATTTGAAACTTAGGATGAGAGGAACAAAACCTTACAACTTTAAAGCCCTAAAATCCACGGGATTTCGCCGGAGAATCCTCGATAATCCGGCCAAACTTGAAACTCACCAAACTCAACTTTCCGATGTCCAATTCACTTCGTTTTTCTTCTCCGAGCTTTGTGAAGATGTCCTAAAGCTCACTAGCAGCTTAAAATCTTCTAAAAACTTCAAAATCAAGAGTGCATGAATAGTGCACAAATCGGAGATTATGGTTTCTCGGGTTTTTGAGGTTTTCACGTCCAACCACCACCACCATTCGACTCCTGAGCTTGTAAGGAGTCCAAAAAACAGCAATCACAACCTCGATCCGTGAAGATTGAAAAAGGTTTGAGGGTTGTTCGTACAGGTTGTACGGAAATGGCAAGAATTCTGAGGGAGGGAGGAGAGAGAGAAGTCAATGGGAGTGGTGTGTGTGAGTGTGAGTGTGAGTGTGAGTGTGTGGTCCAATTTTGGGCTACTAACAACCACAAAACCATAATTTTAAGTTCTAAAAACTTAGGAACTAATTAGATTAGTCTAACACCCAAACTCAAACCACAACACCACACCATATACTCAACATCCAAGGGTATTCTAGTCAATTCACACCATCCAAAAATATATTTTGGGACGGACTGTCACAGTGGTAGTGGCGGAGGTAAAGGTTGTGGGGGTCAAGTTGAGACGATGGTGGTAATATCGGTTGTGCCGATGGTTAAACGGTATAGGTGGTCGTGGTTGTGGTGGCAAGGGTGACGGCGGTTGAGGCTATGGTAATGGCGAAGATGGTGTCAAATATGGTGGTGGTGGTGGTGGTGATGATGGTGAGACGATAGGGAATGTGGTGATGATCATTTTGGTGGCGTCATTATTGACGGTAGTGGTGACATACATGTTTATATTTCTTATTAAAACTCTAACTTTGTTTTATAATGTATGTTTTATTTTCAATTATTTTGAAAATTGTTTTTGAAAAAAAAAAGAGGAAACATCAAATGATGTTCTACAAAACTTAGGCTAAATATTGTTTTCTCATTTTTTCGTTTTCTGAGTATATTTTCATAAAACAATTTACTGAACACATTTTCACCCATTTTTGCATCTAAAAAAACGAAAAACAATTTTGCTATACGTTAACGAACAGACTCTAAGACTTTAGTTCCTTGTTACTAAATATAGGAAAGTCATAAATTAAAATAACTTTATTTCCTCTCATGTAACATTCCTTTTTTTTTCAATTCAGGAGGAGTAAGACTTGGAAGGAATGTAATTTCCTGCATAAGCAATAATTATTTTGTAAAAAGATGGTGTAAATGCATGCATGATAAAAAGAGTAATCATTAGACATGCTGATAAACACTATTAGCTACATTTCATTCTTCAATGTTTCCAATTATTAGATTGAGATTTACAGTTTAAGATATAATATAAGTTCATAATAACGGTGTTGTCATTCGCACTTGAAAATAGCTAACATGTATTTTTTGTTTTCATGAATAAATTAAAAATAAATATAACAGGAGGAATACACAATGACATTTTGAAAGTGTCACAACAACTCACTTATAAGAATTCATGTATATGATTTCGCAACATTTCAGATGTAGTTATTTCTAGATTAATTTTTTTTTATTTTTTTATCAAAATTTTGTTTTGTATCTACAGAAAATATTCTTTGTTACTTTTGTTTACAAATTTAAGAGATATATATTATATATCCTTATAATTGAAGGTTAGAAACAAACCAAAAAAATCCCTAAAAATACCAAAGAATTTATACCAAAAACGAAGACTGAAATGATATAAAAGTATCAAGGTCCAGATCTAAGTATATTCTGCATTGGGCCCTGGGCCTTGTTATAAGTACGTAGTAGGGAGAGGTGGGCTCTTTGTCCAAAGTAAAAAAAATAAAAAAATAGAGAGGTGGGCTTGGGCCACCTCAATCTTGAGGGCTAAATGTACTCTGTGACTACCATTTTAGTCCGGTTCTATTGAGCCCTTTAATTAGATGATTGCCACTTAGTACTACAATCAAATGGTATTCTTCTTCATTTGTAAGTGAGAGGTTTTAGGTTCGATTCTAGTCAAAGTCGAATTTGAACCATATTATTGTTAGTCCATTGTGAGTCTAAGTCCACCCCTCACCTCTTTAGTGTAGATAATATCGTTTGTTAAAAAAAAATGTTAATTTTAGGACTAAATGTGACCTATAACTCTGGAGATGATCTCAGTATGTGATCTTATGGGTAATGCGGTCAGAATTCAATTACCTCTTTTTATTGGTTCAAATTCGTTTTTGGTGAAAATCGAATCTAAGGCCTCTCACTTACCAATGAAAAGGAATACCACTAGACCGTTGTATTAAGTGACAATTATCTCTTGAACATTTATAAATACGCAACTACCTTCCTGCTATTAGATTACAGTTAACTTTACATCCACAAATTTGTCCAAATTATTAAGTTTTTGCCATGTAATCTCAATTTTCCCTCAATCCAAAAATTCTACATACATGATGTTTTCTTTTTCTTAAAGGCACGATGCATTAAGTAATTATTGACATGGTTAATTATTTAGAGTACAAATGGTCATTTAAATATTTGATGTTAGGTCTTAAATATCAAAACTAAGCTTTGATACTTAAAACATACGATCGAAGTAATTAACCAATCTGAGACCAGAAACCCCAATCATGTTTTTCTTTTTATTTATTTATTTTTTTTTCAAACGATATATTTTGTTAGATTATGTGTTAGATTAGCCGCCAACGGTGTTTCAACCCACGTCTTTATGCAATGGCTCAACACCTTTCCACCACTGTGGTAAAGGGCCACTTGTAGAAACCTTAGTCATGTTTGATGTGGAGGAATAGTCCGTCCATCTTAATCCTTCAAGTTAGAATCAAACATTCATGTTCTTGATTGATTGCACATGAACATTTAGCTAGTCTAGCCCTTTACATCCAACGTGGCTTAAAGTCACGACGTCTTGCAAAGACCCGAACTACAAGTACGTACCGACGCTGAATATCATCGAAATGTTTACAAAGTATACTTTTTGTGACGTTATACATATTTTATTATTTGAGTGAGTGTACCAAACATCCGAATATATCTATATCCCTTGTTAATCTCTGCCTTTTGAAGGATAATAGGGAAGCCTTTCTCCTTATCAAGGACTAATGTTGGTGGTACATGGATGGATACGTACAATACAAGCAATGATACAACAATTATATATGAAAATTACATAGTGAATGAACCCATGTCATTGGTTCAATATTGGTCCCTCTAAAATGCGACCTATTTTGGCATTTGATGAAGCCTAGCTATACATTAAAGTTTCATCACCCATCATCCATCAATGCCCATACCTTAACACCATGGTCTCTAAATTAATGTACAAAAAAATATAAATTTTCATAATCTGAAGTCATGGAATTGTTCTGTCATTGTTGCGAAAATTAGATAACTGAAATTAGGCTCATTAAGTCTCGAATTTTTGTGCTCGCAAGTATACGAATCAAATGATAACATAGCATATAAGCACGGATATCATCCCACAGAGATCGAATTGATTCTAAAAGTCTTACTAATTAAATTGAAACAAATCATAGCGGAGAAACTTCAATGGAAAAGATATGAAACTTTGAAATTAAACTAAAATAAAAGAAAGCTTTAAAATAAAATGCATGTAAATTATAAATTGAAAACATAAGAAAAGAAGACCTAGGGCATCCGAATTCACCGTAACCAATTCTACTTAATTCCCTTAATATGTTATGCTCAAGTTGTTCCCCAATATTGATGATCGATTTTCCCTAAATTATTCAACGGCCATGACATCTGGTTACATCAAAAGTATCCTTACATGTTAACCCTCTATGGCATCTAGACGGATTTAAACAAGTAAGAACTCATTAAGCTCTAAGGAAATAATTGGAAAATCACACAAACCCTAATTGCATGGCATCTACAAATAGGTGTTTATGGGATCAATTGCAAGAAGCTAAACCCAAGTTAAGCATCTACTATAACTTGCATCAAATCAACTTAACTTAAACCTAGATGGTGATCAAGCATCTAAATAAAAGTCAAGCGCATTACGAATAGCAAAAGATACTCAATAAAGAAGAAAAACTTGATAATAACAATGCCACAAGGCAATTAAGTATTCATGATCAGGCTACATCGTAGCCCTAGCAAAGAAAACTCCAAAGTAGCTCTCCTCTTTGCCCTTCGATCCTTGCCGCAGCCCTTATGTCTAATATGATAATGTTTTGTTTTGGTGACTAAATCCTTTCACAAGGAGAGTGGATCTCCTTAATATAAAACCCACGGCAAGGGTATTAAAGGCTAATTGAAATCCAATTAAAACCCCCACTAAAATCCTATCACTAATGGACTTGAAGTCCTTATTAAAGAAAATGAAAAACAAACGGAAATAATAAAAACTATAAATTAAGTTCTCTCCTAAATTCCATTGAATAGCATTCCCATCTCTATTTGATTCCAAAACTGCTCGGTTTCATCTTCTTGTTGTAATACACATGTCTTTGCACAGTTAGTTAGCCTCTTGTTCCACTGGAATTACGGTAGACACCTGAAATCTCCATTTTTCACTTCTTTTTTCACTTAACTCCCGTATTGAATGCCTATAAATTAAAACAATATAAATTAGTGCATTTAACCCCTTCATATAGACAAAATCCAAAGGAAATATATGATAATAATATATGAAAATATGCACCCATCAATCATTGTGGTGTTCCGGTCTAATTCTACAACGTTATGTATAAAAAATTTCCATATTACATTGTATTAGTAACATGTGTTCCGTTTAAGCTGCTGTCACACCTAGTCACCATCTTCATCACAATCCAAATCTAATTAATGGCAGATAGCTAGGACCCAGATTAAAATCATAGCCAATATAGAGAGATCACATTCACACATAAATGCATGAGCCAAAGAAGTAAGTATTTAATCTGCTAAATGACCATACTACCCTTGGTTTTGGTTACCCTAAAAGGAGCAGGCTAGAGGCCAAAAACTAAGAAAGAAAGGGACTAGTCGTGGGGTTCCATGACCCCATTGAAACCATCCTCCCTGGTCAAAACCCTAGTCAAAGCAACTTTGTCACATATATCACAAGTTGTACCCCACACAGGATTAGGATCTTATCCAGATCCTCTTTGTAGGGATCCGGATGATCAATCAATTGTATCCGTTCATCGTACATCGTGCGGTCTGAAATTATTTTGAATTTTTTTCATTTAGAATTGAACAGAAACAGTACCTAACGAAAACTAGTTGCATAATGTGCAATGAACATACACGATTGATTGATCCTCCAGATCCCCACAAAAGGAATCCTAAGAGGATCCTTATCCCCCCCCCAACACAATGTCCTAGCTAAGGGATAATTAATTTTTTGAAATGGCTCATAAATTAAAATGGACCTTATAAAAAGTTTTCATGTATAAAGAACACCGTCACATTGTGTTATGATTAATTCTACTCAAATTATAATTAATATTTTTATTAATATACTCTAAAAATAAATATATAAACCTTTGTTCATCGATAATATAACACGTAAAATAGTAGCATATAGCAGGTATTCTCATTACATGAAAAAGGTTCTCCAAATCCTCAAAAAGACGAAATTGACACTTGTATTTCACATAAAGAACAAAAGTGTCCTCTTCGAAGAAAGCACCAAGTTTTGGGGTTGTGTGGTAACTTAGTGAAAGTTTGATAGGGTTTTCATGCGACATGGGCAATTATTATTTTAACATTCTTTGTATGCATGGCATAACATGGGATTAAGGGACTAATTAAACTAAATCTAATTGATTAGGGTAGATTCTTAGTCATTTTTTAGGCTTTTGATGTAGATTTATCCTGCTAGATCTTCTTCCCCATGGAAAGAAAAATATAATGCTGCTTTTGCGCATTACCATGCACAACAATGCTCAACCCATCATTGCAAGAAATTAGTTCTCAACTCCCTAAAGAATATTTAAAGTCAATTATCAAATAAAAACAATCATAATTTAATTGTGTTTCAATAAACTTTACTGTTAATAAGACATGAGAGAAATGCTATGGGAACCCTTTTAAAGTTGAACATTTTTTAGACTTTGTGCAACTTTTATAAAATATTGTGCAAAAAATCTGAGTTGACAAAGAGTTCATGGAGAATCTTAAATTTGAGAGAGTCAATTCTCGTGCCAATATTGTAAAATATTCTACAAAAAACATGAGGTGATAGAGAGTTCATGAAGAATCGCAATCAACTTTCTCATTGTAAAGAGAACAGGCTATGGGATTTTCTGAGATTTGATTTTGTCAGTGAAATTCTTGTATTGTGCAATATAATTAGAAGTCTTTTCATGTTTTATACAATCATCCTTCTCATTATCATATAAATGACCATCAATATTTACCAAAAAAAAAAAAATACCATCAATATTAATTAGCTCTTAATATAATAATTAGAAGGATCTCACATGTTTGAAGCTCTCTTCGTACTATCATATGAATCACCGGCAATACTGCTTATATTCTTACAGAGTTAGGATGATCATTTTCACATTCCTGTTTTTTCTTTTACATTTCTCTCAATCTGTTTCTTTGACTTTCATTTAATTTATTCAATAAAAATTAACAACAAAAGCAGAAATGCAAGATCAGAAAGCTAATATTCTCTTCACTTTTAGGTTTTAGCTGTGGTTAGGTTAAAATGAAAAAAAAGAAAATCTACAATTTGAACGGGTGTCATGATGAGAGGCTACACCACGGGTAGGGGTGAGTGGTAGTCATGTATTGACCTCTCTAATGCCAGCAGGCACTGCATCTTTTTTCTCTTCAAATCTCTCTCACTCTCTGAAAATTTTTGGGGTTTGTTGTTGATGTCAGTTTGAATGGATTTGCTTGGCCTTTTCTTATAATGGTACTCTACCGTCACAGAGTCTCTCTCTCTCTCTCTCTCTCTCTCTCTCTCCCCTTCACTGTGGGGAGCAGTAGTGGTTTGAATAAGTAGATTCAGATTTGAACTTTAATCTTTGAAGATTTTACATGGTGTAAGATCAACCCTCAAGCTCTCAAAAAGGTTGAAAATTTTAAGACAAAAAGAAACAATACAAAATACATCATAGCTATGAGTTAATAGTGTAAACAGGTACCTCCGTCTCTACTTCCCACTTATCTTCTCCCCCTCTTGGTGCAAAAACCCAAAAACCCTCTCCTCCTGCAAAACCACAAACAATACATATCAACATCAAATGCCACTTAAGAGTGTTGTTTAAGAGCCCTAGATCATATTTAAGGTAACCCCGTTAATTACCCTTTTCCTAAATTAGCAATAATCTCATTGAGGTTTGACTGGTTTGAACGCCACAGTAACACATCCATCAAATCAAATCCACCCTCCATAAAGGACCCATTACACCATTTTTTTCCCTCCCCTCTCTCTCTCTCTCTCTCTCTCTCTAGGTCTAGGGGAATGCTGCATGCATTTTGGTGATGGCTGGACAAGGAGGAAATGGTACTAGCAGTGTGATCATGAGGGACTACAGGAAAGGGAACTGGACAGTGGGGGAGACAATGATTCTGATAGAGGCAAAGAAGATGGATGATGAGAGAAGAATGAAGAGAAGTGGGGGTGGGGAAGGGGGTAGTAGTAGTAGTGGAGGAACTGATCAGACAACAAGATCAATGGGGAAACCAGCTGAGCTCAGGTGGAAGTGGGTGGAGGACTACTGTTGGAAAAAAGGTTGTTTGAGAAGCCAAAATCAGTGCAATGACAAGTGGGACAATCTCATGAGGGATTACAAGAAAGTGAGAGAATATGAGAGGAAGATTACTAATGTGGGAGAAGGGAAAGGAGAAGAAGGTAGAGCATCTTATTGGAAGCTTGAGAAGAATGAGAGGAAGGAGAGGAACTTGCCTACAAATATGGTGCTTCAGATTTATGAGGCTTTGGTGGATGTGGTGGAGAGGAGAGAAGCTGCTGGTGGTGGTGGTTATCAGATTAGAGGTCATCAGGTGGTGGGAGGAGCTTCTGTTTCTGGTTCAAATGTTGGGATTAGTCCAAATATTGGGTATGGTTTGGAGAGGCCTATAATTAGTACCACTGGTGTTCATCAGCAGCCTTCTTCTTCACTGCCTCCTCCTCCTCCTCCAGTTCTGCAACATCATCATCATCAAATCTCAGTTCCAACAATTGCAGCATTGCCACTTCTTCCACCAGCTCCACTGGCAGCCCAACCACCACCTGCTCTCCAATACGCACAGGTGATGCCCACAGTAGGTACTCTCTCTCTCTCTCTCTCTCTCTCTCTCTCTCTCTCTCTCTCTCTCCCCCCATTAATTATTGGATTTTTCATTTTTATTATTCCACCAAATTTGGGAAGAAAATGCATAAGTTATTAGCACTAAAAGCACTTAGAGGAAGAGTTAATTGGATTACCAATAGCAGCTCCCTAGCGTTAATATGTTTAATCTCTTGTCATGAAGTAAAAGCTTAATTAAACAACTAATTTATTGGTACTTATATATTCCAATCAAACCATAAGTTCTGTTAAATTTTAGGCCAATTTGTCCACTAATAAAAGATTTATTTATGAACTTTCTATTATTTCATGGAAAAGAAAAGAGGGTAGTATTGATAATTATTGTGTGCATTGCATGGTAATGATTAATAATATGATGAGTTAGTATACATCGATTCGTTGAAATATTAGTGCAACAACATTTTTACTATTGGGAGACGTGTGAAATAATATCAGATTCTGATACAAGTGAGCATTCAGACTCACCAGCTAAAAGGAGGAGGAGGGCAAGTGGAAGAGGTGGTGGCGGTGGCGGTGGAGATCAAGGAGGAACCAGTGGAACTGTGAGCGCAAGCACCTCAAGTGAAGTGGGAACTGCCATCGCTGGAGGTGCTTCCGTGATTGCAGAAGCACTTCAGGGCTGTGAGGAGAGAGAAGAGAGGAGGCACAGAGAGATGTTGAGTTTGCATGAGAGAAGGCTACAGATCGAGGAAACTAAGACTGAGATCAACAGGCAAGGCATTAATGGCCTCATTGATGCCATTAACAAGCTTGCAAATTCCATCCATGACTTGGCTTCCAACAAGAACCAACAGCCACCTCCAAATTGATTAAATTAATTAGTGATCATCATCATCTTAATTAATTTACATTGATATTTTCTATTTATTTATATGACCATAAGATAGAAAAAGAGAGAGGTTGAGATTTCATTGACTTCATTTGGTTGATTGTACATAATTTATAAACCCCTTAATTTGTTATATTTTCCTTTTGACTAGATAAACCCCATTTGTGTTTTGAGTTTCATGTTATTGGATTCACTTACTAACGATTCTAATTATGTGTTTTTTTTGTCTTAATAACTTCTCATGGTCTATGGTTTAAATATTATCGTTCGATCATGTAGCTAGCGAGAACAACTTGCATATAACACAAATACATCGTCATTGTAGCGTCCTGTAGTAATAACAACGGTGTATCCATGCCACAACTTTTATCTCCTACAGTCATGAAATTATTTTCTTAAAGTTTTGAAAATGCATAATGCAGATTGCTGAGTCATGTTATATACAGAGGAATTAAACAGATGTTATGCAATTTTTCCCATGAACTCTCTCATACATATTAAAAATCAACTTAATAGGAGAGAAGTTAAACACAATATTTAACAGTATCCGCATATATGTACATATAATTGTACTATATGATTGGATAGTGTATGTCACGCAGTGAAAATCGAAGTGGAGATTGAGCTTATTCATGTATGGATCCAGATCCTCTCCGGATCTAATGACCCTGAGCTTAGAGATCAATTGATCCGGCCCGTTGAAATTTGATTAAACGGCTATAATTATTATAACTTTGAGTATGATCCTCTATTTGTAACTGTTGGATCAAATTTTAATGGATCGGATCAATTAATCCCTAAGCTCAGGATGTTTAGATCCGGAGAGGATCTTGATCCTTCATGTATCATTTATGAGGTACAGATGAGAGAGAGAGAAGAAAGCGAGTACTGATCAGTTAGCAGTAGAACTGCAAAAACGCAGAGAGACAAGTGCTTCCCAAAAGACTGGTCAAAGGCGACCAGTCAATGATCTCTGTGAGGGGGTAGAGAGAGAGAGGGGAAGGTTGCCCTTTGGACATTGCACTACAGTTACCAATATGCCATACATTGATCCTTCATCTGTCATCTTTTGTTGGTATTATTGGTGGTTGAATCAATGGAGGAGATGTTCTTTTATTTTCTTTCTCTTGTCCTGTGTGGTGTCGTTGCAAGCTGCAAAAGTAGGTTTTCAGATGTGAGAGAGAGAGAGAGAGAGAGAGAGAGAGAGAGAGAGATCATTATTGGCTAATTTGGTAGCCCTCGCTGGCTGTGTGCCTCTGACAAAAGGAGTGTGCTAAAGTTCAACTTTTTTCCCTTGGAGGGCATCACATACACATTCACGGTCACAGGGAGGAGCTAACCCCCTCGAATCTCGATTATATAAGTCTTTCTCCTTTTCATATAAAGACACCCACATTAATTTACATTACCCTTTTCTTTATCTCTGCTTAATTTTTCTTTTTCAAGTCAACTTTTTCCTAATTATGTATAGTTAGAGCTTTAATCTCCCTCTAATATCGTTTGTATGGAAAACTTGAACACGAGTTATAGTCATTGTGGTACTACGATATGTTTTATGGCTTTGCTTGTGCGATTTGCACTTGTGATTGGTTTTCTTCAATGTGTTGAGTAGGTTCTAGGTGATCTATGATTGATATCAGTAGATGAAATACTGTATGTAATTATATCTGTCAAAGAATCGTTAATGATTTTGGAATCCACTGTAAGTGAGGAAGAAAACTGTTATTGTATAACTTTAAAATGCAATATTTGAAAGAAAAAATGAAGAGGTACGTACCTATTACCATGCAAATAGTAAACTAACATCTTTGATGCATAGATTGACATATTGATTCATGTTATATGTAAGTGTTCGTATTACCATGCAAAGAGTTAGTTGTATAAGTGCCACGAGAAAATTTGGGTTGAATTCTGATGGTATAGTACTATCTCGTGACTGGTTCCATATGAGATTGAACTACTGGTGGATAAGTTGACCCAAGAGTCTAAGTCATCTGCATCAAGTTATATATATTATGAGTAATGTTACACACTTATTATCCATTTGTACCATCATTTATATTATTTTTTTAATAGAGGTAGAGCTCACTAACACATATCGTCCCATCTTCATTAGAGAGATAATACAAAATTAATGAATTTGCTTATGTGAAGCCTAGTCATTAAGTTTTATTCAGGTAAAAAGACTATATCAGGTTTTATGTAAAGAAAGTTAAACTTCAGATGCTAAAATCATATTTTTAATATTTTTTTACGTGTAGAGATACCTAACCTAAACCTGCATCGCTTGTTAAAAGATCAAACCATTATCTAAAAAACAAAGTAAACTTCAAAATACTACAAATATACAAAGGGGTCTTCTGCTCTCCTATAGCCATATGTATTTTGCCAATATATCCAATATGCAGGAAAGATATGAATACATGTTGACACTGGCAGAGGGAGGATTCTTTGTGAGAGAGGGTCTTTCATATACCTATTGAGAATAAATTTCAAACTCATAACATGAGCAATTGAACTAATTTTCACAAAATTGAAAAACCCACTAAATTCCATAGAGAGAATAAAAACAAGTGTAAATCAACTAAGTGGAAGTAGGGAGCCAGGTAACCAATAAAAAATAGGAAAACTAATTAAAAGGGCTTGAAAACTTTGAGTTTTAATGATAAGTACAAAATAAAAGGTAAAGTGAATAGTACCAGGATTGACTTTTTAGTGTAAAAATGTGGTTTTTCGTTAAAGTAAACAGTACCGGGTGCTTTTCGTTAAAGTTCCCATAAAAAATTTGAAATTATAGGGTGAAAATACAAAGAAATCTTATTTGAATCGTTTGACTGAAAAAGGAGAACAAAGAGAAGGGTTGCAGATAATAGTTGATTAAGTTGCTTTAGAAATAACATTAAAGTCTATTTTAAAATTTCATTCCTGAGTTTCACTAAACCACAAAGACAAAACAAATAAAACTGTCAGAAAAATATAAAACGCAAACATCATTGAACTCAACTTCTTCATGAGAACAATTCATCTTCTTTCTTATGTTTCATTGTTCTACAATTGCAAGCTTGAAGCGGCTAGAAAATTTTTAGACAGTTGTCATGATGGATCTAAAACCACTCTGGTCTTTTTGTAGCTCTGCCATGTTGAACATGTGCACTGTGCAAAAAAACGTAGAAAAAGCAAGCCCAAGGCATGAGAATCAAACACGTCATTGTAATGAATCAAAGGAAAGTACTTGTAAACATGTGAAATGATATCCGATCAGAAGTACGTACGTGGAGAAAAAGAGAGGTCGTACGTACCGCCACAGTGGAGGTGCGTGTGTGGATTTTTGCCTCTTTTTCGTAGTTCGCATTCACATGAAAAACACGATGTTTTTTTTTGAGAAACAGAAAAACACGATGTTTTAGGTTTAATCTTTGTGAGGAGTTATGAAGTCGGCTAAGTGAAGGAGTTGTGAAGATAGCCTCATACTTCCTTTACAATTATATTTTTATCTTTACAAACTTTAAAGTTCTCACTAATTAGGATAAATTCTGAAGAAAACTAATGAAAATGATTTAAAAACTTTAAGTTTTAACGTTAAAGACAAAATAAAGGATAAAGTGAATAGTACTACGATTGACTTTTTTAGTGTAAAAATGTGGGTTTTCGTTAAAGTGAATAGTACCATAAGCTTTTAATTAAGTTCTCTAAATTCTAATCAAGGTATAAAGATGTTGTTTGCTGCACTTAAAAATTTGTATATAGCTAAAAATTTTAGGGTCCTTTCGTTAACATTTTACAAAACAGTTTTTTGTTTTACAAATACAAAGATGGGTGGAAAATGTAGTTGGCAAACTGTTTTGTGAAAATAAAATCTCATATTTATTAAATCTAAGCTTATAGAACATCAAATTGATGTTTCTTTTGTTTTCCAAAAATAGTTTTCAAAATAATAGAAAATAAAAGATACATTATAAAGCCACTACTACCGTCATCATGTCCACCACCACCACCATAACATTCTTTACTATCTCACCATCATCATCATCATCATCACTGACATCACCCTCGCTACCATGGCCACCACCACCTCCCATCGTCTCGCCATGCTCAAAACGACACTACCACCACTTGCACCTCTGCTCTCACCACCACCACCACCACCACCATGTTATCCACCGCCATCACTCCCGTCACCATCACCATCACCATCACCACCTCTATTGTCTCACTGCTACGACCACCACCACTACCACATCCCCCCTCCCTTCATTACCCTCACCATGGCTACCGTTACCACCACCTCCATCATGCCCACCCCACCCTCACCACTACCACCTTTCTTAACCACGATAGCTGCCACCACTGTCACTATTACTACCAAACACAAATTTTGACATGTTAGCTATAGTTACCAGACACGTTGTCAAGGTTTTTAATTCTCAAAATTCAATCTTAAATACCACAACCGCCACCATTACTACCAAATACGAATTTTGACATTTTAAATATAGTTACCAGACCCATTTTCAAGATTTTCATTCCCAAAAATCAATCTTGAATTAAACTAACAAACACATGTTCAAATCATGAAATGCGAAGTCCTATTTGTCGTTTCTGTTTTACAAAACAATTCTTCAAAAATTGCTTTACAGAAAATTACCGAAAGGGGCCTTGGTTCTTGAACGCCTAATTCATGCATGTCACAGCATGTCTCATATTTTCTTAAGTCACGTGACGTTTCTTGTGTGACTTAACAGCTCACAAAATATTATAAGGGCACCCTCTTGGGAAAATGGTTTAAATCGGGATACAGGTTGAAGGAAAAGACTACAAATCACTAATTTAAAAGTAAATTGTAGCAATTGTCTATTAATTTTAACTCAATTAGAGCAATAGTTTCTCAACTAAAAATTCATTACCATTGGTCTTCCAACTCATCAAAACGTGTAGCTATGGTCCATCAACTAAAAATTCATTATCATTGGTCCCTCAACTCATCAAAACGTGCAGTTATGATCCCTCAACTAAAAATCCATTACCATTGGTCCCTCAACTTTAATCCAACTGGAGAAATGGTTTCTCAACTTTAACTCAATTGGAGTAATGGTAGCTTTAATCCAATTGTAGCAATGATCCTTCCAACATAACTCATTTTGAAAAAAAATTGACGAAATTGACGAAAAAGACCATAGCTAGACGTTTTGATTAGTTGAGGGACCCCAATTGTAGCAATGATCATTCCAACATAATTTATTTTGACAAAATTTTGACGAAGTTGACGAAAAGGACCATAGCTACACATTTTGATGAGTTGAGGGACCAATGGTAATGGATTTTTAGTTGAGGGACCATTGCTCCAATTTGATTAAAGTTGAAGGACCATTGCTACAATTTACTCCTAACTTAATTCCAAGAATGTGTTGGGCCTCAAAAGTACTAGGCGGGTCCATGAATGTGTTGGGCCTCAACTTCAAGTCCAAGCCCGTCCAATGAGCCCATTGTCTTGAACAAAAGGTGCCCAAGTGGAAGCTGAGTAGACAGGCTGGTTGGCCTGGTTGGACCGGAAGGATGAAAGAAGATTATATCGTCTCGTACGCTTTGCCACGCGGAAAACGTTTGGAATTAAATAAAAATAATAATCATCGGAAATAATAATATTCCGTAAAAAAAAAAGGTCATTTGCTTCAGTAAAGGTCTTCGCATTCGAGAAGAGAGAGAGAGAGTGAGAAGGGTTGTTGGTCTTGGCTTGGCTTTTAGGATCCTTCCTCGATTTGCCGCCTTCGTCTTCTTCTTCTTCCTCTTCTTCTTCTGCTTGCATCAGACCCCATCTTGCCTTCTTCGTCAACGTCTGCGTTCCTCTGCCTCAAATTCTGCTCAGTTTTCTGATCTCATCAATTTTCAATCCATTGCACTCATGGCCACCGCCGGGAACAAGAACATCAATGCCAAATTGGTACGCGTTTCTGCTTCTGCGAAAAGCCCTTTTCTTGAGCTTGCTTTCTAATCAATTTTATGAAATTGTGCGATTCTGATTGGTCTTTGATGCTGTCCTGTATTGTATGGGGTTTGTGTAATTTCAATTGGGGTTTTGGAAATCTTGTGTTTTTGATCGGTTTGTGTGCGATTCAATGAGAATTGTGATGTGGGTTTGGTTTGTTTCTCATGGAATTTGTTTGGATTTTGGATATTCTGATTTGGGTCTGATTTGTTCAGCTGTGAATTTTGGTCTGATTTGTTCAGCTGTGAATTTTGGTCTGCATGATTTCTGCGTAATGTTCAGATGATTGTGTATTTTTAGGCCAGTTCATATTTGGATTTATGTTTCGTTATTAATGGATTTGATTGCTTTAATTAACGGATTTGATTGCTTTAATTAACGGATTTGATTGCTTTAATTAACATAAAGGATGTGGGTTAACAGTATCTTTTTTTTCTTTTCTTTAAACCCTGGAATGGTAGTCAATTACGACATCATTTAACACCGAAATTTTGCTCTTTTGTTTTTCCATAGTTGTATTCTTGCTTGTGTATGGTCTTGGTTTTAATTTATTTTAGCATCCTCGCTGCAATGAGAAAAAATGGGACTGAAGGCTTATTAGGATTCATATCTGTTTAGACCAAAGTTATTACTCTTCCGTATTCTTGTTTATCTCGGTCTGGCTCCAATGTTTTAACCCGAGGGTCTCTGAGAACAAATGAACATACCGTGACTGGTGCAAGTCTCATAGCTTTCTCGGTATATGATATCAGTATTGCCACAATGCTACCATATTATAAGTAGGAATACAAATGTAAAAGCAGAAGTCCATGTCAACATAAAGGTTGCGCTTTCTTTGAAAGATATTTGCTAATATACTGGTCACTAATTCGAATATATGTAGGCATATGCAGCTTAGCATAATGTGATGTATAATTTTTAGTCATTTGTTTATTATTTTTCTTTGGGTATTGCATTTCGTCATTACCAGTTTGATGTTTGATGTACTGGTTCAGGTGCTTCTTGGGGATGTTGGAGCTGGGAAGTCTAGTCTGGTGTTGCGCTTTGTAAAAGGACAATTCATTGAATTTCAGGTTTGTTCTATAACTTTCAAAGGAAGCCTTTTCTTTTTGGTCCAGACCATTACCGTTTTTTGTATGATACAGGAATCAACAATAGGTGCTGCCTTCTTCTCACAAACATTGGCTGTAAACGATGCAACTGTAAAATTTGAGATTTGGGATACAGCAGGTCAAGAGAGGTACCATAGTTTGGCGCCAATGTATTACAGAGGAGCTGCTGCTGCAATTATTGTGTATGATTTAACAAATCAAGTGAGTATTCTGAAAACCATTTTTTCCAGGTTTGAAAATTTTAGATTTCCATGAAATTTATTTCTTTGTCGATGTTGAATTTGCATTCATTCACTAGAATCAAGGTTCTAAAAGACGCTAGGTGCTAGTCGGGCGGCGGGCTGGGGCCTAGCGCCTAGGTGGGGTCTAGGTGGGCGCCTAGGCTGACTAGGCGGATTTAAGTAAATCTATTATATTTCGTGTAAATAAGTGTATGTTTATACTTAATAATTAAATAAGTGCTTATGAACTTAAAAAAATAAAAATATTTTGAATAAATAATTATAAATATGGATATATGTGTAAAGTTTAAGGGCTTTATATGTTAGTTTCATAATGTTTTTCAAACCCATTCAACAAGTGGGATGGTAGGTGGCACGTTGGTATTGGGCAACAATTAAAAATAGGTTTGTCACGTGGGATTGGCAGAGGAAGTTTCCCTTTGCATTGTCTTCTTCCTCGAAAAAAAACTGTGTTCCTCATTCTCCAGATTAAAAACAGAGACCCTGCGTCTTTCCTTTCTCAACCATGCTCAGACCTATTGAGCCTCCAGCACCTGCCTAAGCGCCCTAGTTGCTGCCTAGCACCCTTAGGCGCCCGCCCAGGCTCTTCAGGCGCCTGCTTATTGTCTTCTCCGATTTTCCTCCCGATTGGGACTGAATCGGGGAGGATGACCACGGTGTAGCGCCTAGGCCGATTTTTAGAACATTGACTAGAATTAAAGCTTTTTAGTCATCCCTAGTTGAACGTTGTTTCTATTGGATATCTTATCATTTATTGCTTTTGTGTCTCATTTTTTCGCTAATGTGATATATTAAGTCAAATACATCTTAAATAGAAATTTAACTTTACTTTTCTTGTAGGCCTCATTTGAGCGAGCAAAAAAATGGGTCCTCGAACTCAAGTCACAAGGTATTTTTTATCACTTTATTGTACCCTGCAGACATTCCTCTATTTAATTGATGGGGCATGGAAACTTATGTATGCTAAGTTTTGGTACTGGCTTCTTTAGTTTTCCCATTATGACATTAATTTTTAATAATTTTATTTTTTTCTCACATGACAAGGTAACCCAAACATGGTTATGGCACTAGCTGGTAATAAAGCGGATCTGGTGGAGGCCAGGAAAGTGGCCGCAGAGGTAAGTCATTACTTTCTGCTTTCTTTTGTTCTGCTTACTGGTTGAACTTTTATGTCACTAGATATTTTTCCTGTCCAAACCCCTTATTCTTGAAAAGTAACAGCTTTCCAGATGAATGGAATTTAAAATTTTGAAGAATGTTATGAATATATTTTGGGAATCATTCGCTCTTCTTGTATAAAGTATGCTTATATATTAGTGTTGGACAACATTATTACAGTTTCATTCTTATAGTAATATCCTCCAGTTCTCCATTCTGCACGTATTATATGACATGGGTAACTGCAAGCTGTCTTTTTCTCTGCCCCTTTTCATCTTTCCAATGTTGATATTTAGTTTTGAAGTTTGAAGCAACTAAGCATATTTCCCTACGCTTGTGGACTGTAGTTCATGTACTCCAGGTTGTATATCTCAATTTGTGGTACTGCACTTTTCTGAAACTAGTGTTTCGGAAGTATGAAAATATGTGTGAAAAAGATTTAAATAATGTGAAATTAAAATTTATATTTGTTTCCTTGAAGAGGTTACTTTGAAAGAATGGACAAACAAAAGGAACTGTATAATAATGTACGATTTTTAGTGGAGCTTGCTTGACTAGAATCTATTTGTTATAACTTATATGTATATTCATTCTGAGTGCTGCTCGTATTTGCTGCTGCTGTTGTAGGATGCACAATCATATGCTCAAGAGAATGGTCTTTTCTTCCTGGAAACCTCTGCAAAAACTGCAGACAATGTCAATGACATTTTCTATGAGATAGGTACTTTTATAAGGTCTTTATAGGAGCAATAGCATCTACCCATTTCAGCGCAATGAATTAACCGTTAAAAAATGGATTTACGCATGTCTTTTTGCTTATTTGGTTTTTGTTATAATGTAATTTAGTGATCTGATTGCGGTTTTCTTCTGTTTTGGGGTACAGCAAAGAGATTACCTCGAGTGCAGCCTGTGCAGAACCCCGCAGGAATGGTTCTTGTGGACAGACCTTCTGAAAGGGTGGCAAGCTCGTCTTGTTGCTCATAGAACCTTCTGTGGTGCTTTCGGTCACTGCCTGCTCGGTATTTCCACAATAGCTCGCGTAACTCACGGTGGAAACATGATATATCAGCTGTTCGCTTGAATGTGTACATTGAATTCAGATTTGTATATGCATGTTTGTTTAGATATGGAGATTGTGATTGTCTGTTCGTGTAATGAAATGGTTTGGCATGAAAACACTCTCGGGTGTTTGGTAGTAACTAATAAGAATTCTTCTTCTTTAATTAGAACTGAACATGATTTTAGCGGGAACTATGAAGTCGGTCCTTGTTGCCCAGTTTTCAGCAGCCACACACAAAGTATATATATTTGCATCATTTTACAGTTCAGCTTAGTAAGAAAAATAGGGATGTTTGAAAATCGAAAATGCTGTGGTTAGCAATTGTCGGATTCACTTGGGCATGTTTGTTGGTGCTTAGTAGCATTATATTAGTTGGGTTCGAAAACTCGTCCGAACTTTCATGAAAATGTCTAGAGCTAAGTTTATTTTAATAAAAAAATCATGCTATAACTTTATTCAATTAAAAAGACAAATTTTTATTAAAAAAAAACTAATAAACCGGATAAAAGAACTTAAATTTTAATAAAAAATGCATAATTTTAATATCAGAAAAAAAATAAAAAAATAAAATTGACGTGTTTTCTCACACAAACTGGTTATGAAACTTAACGGTACTACATTCTTCTCTCTCCCCGTGAATTTTCTTGACACATTCTCACATTCCAAACACATTTTCTTCTAATTTTGTTCGATAATCATCAAATTTTCTATGTATCTCTTCAATTTCTTAACTTTCTTCACCAATTACTTAATTTTCTTTTATTGTCCACCCATTTGTGGCTTCCTCTTCTCCTCCACCTACAATCTCACCTTCTTCCTCTGCAAAATAAAAAAATAATGCAAACGAAATCAATAAAATCAAATACACCCATGGATATGAGCCCATATCGTACCCCCGCTTCATGTCCTTCAATTTCAGAAGCATCTCAAGTCTTCAATCATTTCAATATCTGTGTGGACTTAAAAATCTTGAATTTTGTTTACCTTACAATTTCCAAAGCAACTCACGACGCCGATGGTTTCGTGGATGGAAATTGCTGGGAACATCGCAGTCGTCTCAATGGTGCATCATTTAAATTAAAATTGTAGGTATAAAAGGTAGTGGCTTGGTAAATAAAGTTGCACAAGGTATTCTTCAGTGCTTCATATGTCCATAATATATAATATGTATTAGGGTGTGTGTGTGTGTGTGTATAGTACAAATATATAAAGGTGTGTGCTGTAAAATAGATATTGGAGCAATAATGATTGGAGTTGCTTCGGCAAGGCAATTTTTGGAGCCCAGTGGATGGGTACTGGAAAAAGAAGCAGTCAAAAGATGCAAGCAAAGGAGATTGCACGCACGTTTGAGAAGTTTTTTTTTTTCTTCTCTTGTCCTTATCATTAAGCTGACCCCACTTAGTGGGAAAAGACTTTGTTGTTGTTGTTGTCCTTATCATTAAAAAATTATTTAATGATTTTTGGTTAAAATTCAAAGTTTTGAATCTCTTTTCATTAGTTTTCATTTGAAAAAAAACATCTCCTTCAAGCTGTATCAGTACATCTTACCTATTGGTGTTTTGTTGGTGCTGTCCTGATAAGCGGCTTATTATAAGCCTATCTGCGGCAGAAAGCACTTTTGTTTTTCAACACGAAGATCCGACTCTTAGCACATACATACTTGCAGGCCTAACAGTCTAATCACATACCCTCCTACTACCTATCGTGCATGTTCAATGCTCTATTCTGTTCGTTTCGTATCGTTAGCTCGCAACTCTCAGTTGTTACCAATCGCCATAGGGAAGTGATTCCCGCATGCTCCTTTTCTCACTCTGTTTCTGACATTTTAAATTGAATAAACAAAAGGAGAATAAAGATAAGTAAACAATTGGTTCACAGAGAATATTGCTAATTAAGTTACTCCACTGCAAATGGTTCCATCTTCACCAAGCAACTGGAATATAACCAGCTCATCATTTTAACACAATGATATTTGGCCAAGAACAAAAAGCGAATTAAATTTATTGAAACAAAAATAAACTAGCTAAATACATTATGCAAAATTTCAAACTGCCGATGCCGAAGCCTCGTTATTTTGTCTGCTGAAATGCACAACTTTAAAACAGCAAGAACGACCGTATCATCAAAACTTGGGAGGGAGTTACTTAGTTTCTGTGAAGTCCTTGAGAGGCTGCAGCTGAAGCACAATCCATTGCCTGAAACCCAATTCTCTCTTTCGCCAAGTCATACACAACCTCCACATTTTGCTGCTGGAAGCTACCGAAAACCCCGGCTGGCCCGTAATCTCCATCATCCATTGTTTGGAACAACAAGCATTTCACCACACTCGAGTTTACTGGAGCTCCCATGGCATAGAAGTGATTTCCTTGGGGCAAAGCAAGACTCACATTATTCAAGAAGTGGAAAGTTATTGGAGGAAATTGTAGGTCATCCTGATTTGTGATAGTATTATTCATTGTGTATGGGACTAAATAACAAAGATCAAAAGAGGTCTTTGTCTCCATTTCCTTGGCTCTAGGATACGAAATCACCGACTCGAGAACGGAGAGAAGATTGGAGTATAATGGCTCAGGAAAATGAGTGTAAGTGGTTCCTGAGTCAATCAGCAAACCCCCATTTCCTTGTGAATCAAATTCTCTCAAGCTTGAGGGCACTTGTGTTACTGCACTGGCATTACCTATTGTGATGGCCTCTATACCAATGTAGTAGTTGTTAGGGTACATGGGACTCTTCAACATTGGAGTGAATTGCAAGTTTTCTTTGGAAGAAATAGCAACATCTCCTACAACTAGTGGACTTGAAACATTAGGGTTGTTTGCATACTTGAAAGCCAAGAAGCAATGAGAGAAGCCCTTATGTAGAAACCCTAACTGGGATGGGAGGGAAAGCGCTCCCCTACCAAACCCTGCAATCCCAATAGGCTCTCTATAGGTAGACCCGATGCACCCAAAACAAAACTTGGGAATTTCCATAGTGACAATATTGTTGGGGGTAGTACTAATTCCATGAACCCTTAGTGTGTCTCTACTAAGTGTCCCTTGGACAACCCCACCTGCGCCATAAGTGTAAGCAAATGAAGGGCATGGTCTAGGACATGTGTCCCTAAGAAGGGTAGCAAGCGAGCATCCAACAATGGTGCATGGATCGATAGAGTTATCTGAGCTATGGATGTCAATGCAAAAGGAGCTACCACAAAGGTCTCTAAGAGACGAAGAAGAAGCTGAAGGGGAGAAAGTGGGCATTAGGTTGTTGTTCCTATAGTCATCACAATCTATGCAAACAAAAGAAAGATTGCCACAAGGAACCCATGTTAGGTCACTCCCAGTATCCATATATACTTGAGTGACTTGTGGGGGTGTCCCTAAACTAAGAGATATCAAATACCCATCTCTCACTTCCCTCAATGGCTCTACCATGTCTGACACTTGTGATGGCATCTTTTTCGAGTAAGAAGATGCTTTCGGGCTTGGAAGGGAAACCTGAGAATGTGTTAGTCCAAGCACCAGGGAAGTAGAACTGGAGCTATGGCTGGCTAGGGTTTGGTTGAAATTGAAGAATGTTGCAACGGTTAGAAGGAAAAGGAAGGTAGTGGTGAGGGGTGTTGCCATTTGGGATCAAAAGATTAGGTATAGAGACAAGTGAATCCTTCTCATATGTAGTACCTATTTATAGAGGTCATTAATTCAATGAATTAAAAGGTAGACTAATTATCTGAGCTGCATTAGGGTTTTCTCATATGGAGTAACAGATGTTTATCATCCAGAGGTTCTGAATTAAAATTGCGAGTGTGTGTGCGCTACACGTACGCACGCACATGAAGGGATGTATAGCATCCGTGCATGCTCAGATATAACACACACACAAACAGAGACCAGAAATCATAAAAAGGCTGTGCATGCTTTATTGTATATTATACACAGTTTTTGGTCGACTAAGCAAATTCGAACACCCGATGAGAAGTTGGATTAAAATTTCATGCGTTGTAATTTCTTTGCTGTTGCCAAAATGTGAAATTTTATTAAGAATAATTAGCAAGTTCATGCATCATAAACTCCTAGATACATAATGGAACTCACGAATCACGATCATGCCCTGCAAATCTGCTAAGCTTCAAAAACTGCGAGTTTTATGGGTCATATTAACATTATCGAAAACAAAAAAAGAACATAGAATTTGGCTCTCGGCTGGAGATGACGCAACGTCCTCAAACCACAGGATAATACTGACGAGGACCGATCCGTTCTTGCTTGCCATTCCATAAACTCACATGGGTTTTACTACCATTTCAGGAAGATTACTCGTGTTAGTATACCCCCTAATAAAAATTGTATCTGTACATGCTTAGAACATAATACATGCCACTAAACCCTAAACCCTAGCTGTACCTGTACTTTGCTGCATAGTTTACATGCTTAGAACATAATTTACATGCCACTAAACCCTAAACCCTAGCTGTCGCTGTACTTTTAATGCATACTTTAACGGATTCAGAATGTACTTTCAAATGTTAATAAAATACGATATTGGAAGATGGCACCTGGCCATCTTTTCTGCAATTAAGTTTGCTGATATCGGCTGCTGGTCGAATGCACCTTAACTAAGCTTGCACTTTTGAATTGTTTTTTGCATGATATATGGTTCTATCTAACTTTTCGTTTATTAGTTATAAAAGTAACGCATTATATTATCAGCCTTGAAAAGTATTTTGTCACAATAGCTTTTCCCCAACTAATTCAGTTATGATTTGCACTATGCGGCTACCCTACTCACTCAACACTTTTGATACCTACGTTTGGTGAACCAGATTTTATTGAGAATATTAATTAGTGTGTGTGTATAAATACATTTGTTTATTTTTTGTCATATCATATACACACATCCAGCCTTGAGAACTACATCAAATATCATTAAAAATTAATATCAAAAGAAGAAATATTACAAACATTATTTAAATATTACACGTCTCGCACTTTTAAACAAAATATAATAATTAAGTTTACATTATCTAATTTTTCAACTAATTTTTTTCCAGTATAAAATAGTTAATCCATTTAATCTTTCTTGTGATATAATCAGTGTTTAAAATATCGGTACAGGTGAAAATATTGATATCGATATCGGTTGCTATCGATGGAAATAATGGAAATTTATAATGAAATTTTTGGGATTGTCAAACATTGATTTGGACAAAATATAAGAGTTTCTCCAATATTTAATAGATGTATAAGAAATATCGACAATATATGTCAATTTTAGCCTAAACTTAAAAGTTTCTTTGATATAAGGTGAAGTTCAGACTTTTTCCCCAATTCCATACCTTTCTATGATTTTTGGATATTTCCATGGAAATATCGACTATATCGAAGAAATTTTAAACCCTGGATATAATTGACCGAAGATAAGATTTGATCAAATTTAATTTTGAAAAATTCTTTTTGCAGAGGCAGCTGTACTTGGTATGGTTAACATAAAGACTAAAAGTCTATAAACTTCTTATTTGAACAAACACAAAGTTTATAATATCAAAAAATGGGGATTAGTTGTGGGACCCATTCCATATCGAACTTCAACAATTCGAGCCGTCAATTTTGTAAGTCTCGATTCATAGATGATCTATGAAAAAATTCAATTCAATTCGAAACCATTTACCCATTTTGTTGTCACGATGAAATTTTAATGTTTCTTATAACACGGTGTTCGTAAATTTCTTTGAACTCAATTAGATGCCTCAAATATTTACAATTTGGCAAATATTTGCAAGGATGATCTATGTGGTGCAACTTGAAAAATAGACCGTTCGGATCGTTAAAGTTCAATGTGATGTGAGCCCCATAAAGAATATATATATATATATATATATATATATATATATATGTTTTCGTTTCAATGATTTCTATCTTCCACTTGTTCCATGTAAACGGTCGTTACTTGCTAATTTGTTATGCATCCAGTGCTCCCTCGAGGCTGATTGTGCCTTTCGGCAAGGGTTTCTATCTTCCACTTGTTCCATGTAAATTCTTTGAACTCAATTAGATGCCTCAAATATTTACAATTTGGCAAATATTTGCAAGGATGATCTATGTGGTGCAACTTGAAAAATAGACCGTTCGGATCGTTGAAGTTCAATGTGATGTGAGCTCCATAAAGAATATATATATATATATATATATATATATATATATATATATATATATATATATATATATATGTTTTCGTTTCAATGATTTCTATCTTCCACTTGTTCCATGTAAACGGTAGTTACTTGCTAATTTGTTATGCATCCAGTGCTCCCTCGAGGCTGATTGTGCCTTTCGGCAAGGGTTTCTATCTTCCACTTGTTCCATGTAAACGGTTGTTACTTGCTAATTTGTTATGCATCCAGTCCTCCCTCGAGGTTGATTGCGCCTTTCGGCAAGGGAAGTTGAGTTTATAAACAATCATATCCAACGGATTTTGATAATTTAATGGTCGAATTATAGACAATTAATATCATCAACAACATATCTACATTTAAAAAAATTGTAATTAAATCGTACCCAACAAAAAAAAATGGTTAAACAAAATGAGTTGAGTTGAGATATATTTTACTTGAGCACTAGAAATTCTAGAAATTAGATAACACGAGCCCCGACTGATCGATACCTAATAGCTATTCTATTTTATATGGTGGGGTAAAAAGTACATGGATGCTTTTGCAATCCGTCGCAGGTGCAGTACTAGGTTGATCCTCAAGATTTTTCCTACTTTTGTCTTCAATGCGACGTAAATCACCAAATGATGCCAAATCACAAATAAATAAGAACACACTTCCAATTTTTCCTTTCGGACTCTCTGTTTGTTTTGTCGCTTAATTCTTATTTGATTTATTCAATCTTACGAGTCAAGGTCTAAAATATCGATAATATCGGAAATATCGGTAGTCCAAAAACACGAAAATTTCGATGGAAATATCAAGATATTATCGATATCGATAAAAATTGAATAAAAACTACGGAAATTGTAAGAAAAACTTGGAAATTTTTATTGAAACTTTGCAGGATGTTTATTTAGTCAATTATCTATTAGTTTATCAGAAAAATTTGGAAGGAAATGCATTGCATGATGGATTTAACTGATTTAAGTTGTTTATATAGCGAGCTGGCAAACATTGTGAGTGTAGAAAATATGTAGTAATTAATGAAAGAAGTTTAAACACACCATAATCATTTATATATAATGAATTAGTACAATATTTTACACTTTATACATTGTATGGTAAGATACATGAGTGACTTAGTACCACATAGAGTTCCTATCAAGGTCTAAAATATCGATGATATCGGAAATATCGGTAGTCCAAAAACACGAAAATTTTGATGAAAATATCGAGATAATATCGATATTTTAGATCTTACTTACTACTTAAAAAAAGGACAAGCTATGTGGAAATTACTTTGCACATGTCACAGTTTTTCCTCTTACATGATGCACATGTCACGGTTTGACACACACCCACTAACTTTTCCCTCTTTGCATTAGTTTTTAATTCCACTAATATGAGGAAATTTTTCAAAGTGCCAGAATGCTGCCCAGTACGGAATTGTCATAATACAATTATTTAGAATTGTTTTTTGTCTTTTTTTTAGCACCCAATCATTTGTATTATGACACTTGTTATACCAGACCGTGTTTCCAATACACTGAAAATCTCCCCTAATATAGATTTGCACATCTGAACTAGTGGGTAGAAATCTCTGCACATCCGTAATAAGCTAAGCATTGTTGCAAAACTAGTTAAAACATTAAAGAGGATGCTGAAACAACGCGTGCAACTTTGAACCATTTAACCATCGTGACATAATCGATTCCCCTCGTAACTTAACAACAAACTTGGAATCATCTACAACAACTTTGGCCTCCAAAATGACTCCAGTTTTGATTGCTTTTTAACCCTCCTCTGGGCCTCTATCATTTATACAGCAACAATATAGAAGAATGCACAAGATCAGATCCATCTTAAAACGGAAGCCTTTCGACTCATTTCAAACATACATATATACATATACATACATATACATATACGTATACATATATACATATATGTATGGATATCCATCATTGCATCTTGGCCAATTGCTTCATCAATCCCTTGATAATCTTTCCAAACCACATCAAATTCATTACCGCTAGCACTGTTGGCACGATAAAGACCAAAAGATATCCGAAGATGTGCATCTGGATGATCTGCAATCCAATTAAAATGATTAACTACTTGCAACAAATGACACTCCAAAATCTGAAAAGACGATTCATACAAATTTCACAAAGATTGCTTTTAAGGGAACACGTAAAGGATGTTTTGGTCCCTTTTCATTTCTTCTTTTTTTCGTTTAAAGAAGTACGACCTGAGAAATGTAGACTCTTCTAGAATGCTTAAAAAATGTAAAATATTGCACTCCATACGCAAGATTCAAGACTTCATCCTGTTCCCCAAGAAAAGCACACCAAAAGAGGACGGTGTTGAAAATGCAAAGATCCAAACTTTTTACCCTTTCTCAGAGAACTATCCAAAGAAGGTAAAATGTATAACTCAACTTTGGAAGACAGTGAAAGTATACAGCAAGCAAAATCCAAAGTGTAGGTGGTACATTTCTTCATGGAGTTGCAATCTTACCATATCATAGTGCAAGTAAACATGGTAAAACATGTAACCGAACAGCAGAATTCTTGCCGCCTGCATACCGTAAAGTCCTTCAGAAAGCATGTCTAACAATGACAGTTATGTAACCGGAGGACAAGAAAGATATTAGCTCATGATGCTGCTTACATCAAGACAAGTGGCTACGAAATGACAGTTTATATTATGGATAGTGCTATTCACACAAACACCTCTCACACCCTTGTTAATTTTTTTCCATTGATCTTCTTCAATTCATTCAATCCGACTGTCGAAAATTGAGAGGGATGTGTGAGAAGTAAAAATGGGTGTGTGGATAGCACTACCCAATATTATAAGTGAAAGTATCAGGGAAGTGTTGTTGCAACTGAATTCTCTCTATTATATGATAGCCCCCCCCCCACCTTTAATGATCAAAAGATAATAATACAAAAGGACTTCAACTGACCAGCCATAATAAAAATATCACAATGCCGTTTAGGAGATATGCGCTGGACCTCTTCAGACCAGCTGTATCAAGATACCTTCATGAAACCGAAAGCTTATATTAAAGATGGAAAACCATAAACTAAACATAATCTTGTGTGTATAAACTTACCATCTCATATTGATCTCTGGCGTAGTGATCTCAGAGATGAGGATCATGTATGTATAAAGTTGCCCTTCCCCAGAAAACATGGAGTATGCTACTGCAATTCCAGACAGTGAGTGATGGAAAACCTGAAATTGAATCCCACCATATCAAGAGTTATACAGCTGCAAACGTGTGGTGAACGTTACTCATTTCTAATAAAAGATTTGTGTATAAGCCGACTAGTGTTTGTTTATTATTATATGCCGACTAGTGTTTGTTTATTATTATATACATTCTTTTGGAAAGAAATAAAATTTATTTTTCCACCAAAAAGTCCACCAACAAAAGTAAAACCATTAAACTCTAACAACACCTCTGCCAAGTGCCAACCACTACAAAGATAAGAAGAACGTATATCGAATTTCAACTACAGCCACCTCTGCAATTATAAGAGAAAAATGAAAATGAAAAGCCCTAAATTCCAATGAAACTGATCCAATAGAAAATGCCAAAGTCTAATCAAAAGTGACTAACTTAATTTATATGCAAATGTGGTTTCTTTTTCCGTTCACTTAACCTCTTCTTCTCTACTTTCTAGATACCTGTCTGTGCAATTAAGCAATCACCTTAATGGGATTATTATAACCTTGGTAAATGATACTTCTGACCCATATGTCAAGACGGTTAGAGCAAACCAATAAATTATATATGAATTGTCTTCCATATAGAAGTTACTTACATACTCGATTCCACCTAAAGAAGGATATAGCCATAAAAGCATTCCCAGATCCGCACAGAAGTACCCAACAGAGACCTGTGATATATGATCTTAATTATGTCCCACAGAAAAATGTCAGGAGATACAAACAAAAGAAAGTGCATATAGATGAAACAACCCAACAAAATATAAAGTCCAGATCACTCGTCAATCTGTGATAAATTGGCTCATGTGTTAATTTCTAACTGCTAGGCTAGGCCTGGTCGGATGATAATGAAGCAAATAAGATAATGTTGGGATCTGTTCATCACTTCCTATGAGCTTAAGGTCAAATTGAAACCAACAATGATATTTACACTTGAACAATATACATGTAAAATACTTTGACAATAATTGAGTGGCTAATAATTCATAATAAAATTAATAATTGAAGGCACATACCCCTAACCCAAAAACAGACAGTGGTGAGCTTCGAAATGTAATAAGGCCAAGGTGCTGTTGGTCAGAAAAGAGATCGGACCCGAACACAAAGTACAAGGACAGAGCTGTGATAAAAATGGCATGAATACTGGAGATACCACTGCAAAAGTTAACTTTTCAAATTAATAAATTTACAAGTAGTGTTCCAGAAGGGAAGTATATTACAGTTGGAAAGTGGGTGTCCTCACCGACTGTTCCACTCAATTCGTTGGATTTTTGTAAGACTACCATAAGCCTTAATGTAAAAGGTACTAATTAATTGGGTAAGATCATAGACCTGCAATATTTAACGAGTTAATAAGAAAATAGAAAACCAAATCTACAGCTTGAATGAGGCACCCTATAGCACATCTTTACTAAGAGCATACCATTTTGCACAAAATTATGCCTCCAATAATGGAAGTGTATGGTATGAAGGGATCCGCTAGCAAGTAGTTTTTAACAAGAACGCCGGCCTGATTTTGGTAAGATTTGATCGCCATAACCGATTTTGTAGACATTTCCATTGCAATATGCTAGATTACTAGTTCTTATTTCCCTTCTTTCCTTTCTCGTACTAGCTTCCCCACTTCATTTTCCTGTTTAATCTTTCCATTAGCATACTCAAAGAGCAAGGAAGCTACCAGGATAGTAATTTATAATCACAAAATATGCACGTCTTTATCAGTATCTTTTTCCTTTGGCTACTGCCGTGAGCATCTGAGGATGACATTTAACCAGAGTAGCTTATATTAGCAGATGGGTAAACCGTAAGCAATGTGATAGCTTAAGTGTACAAACATAATCCACAAACAACCTACACAGCCCAACGACAAGAAATAGCCGCACAAAAGCATCTTTATTTGTTGAAACCAACTTAAATAGATTTGGGCAACAAAAACCTTCGTTTAAAAACAACAAACGCAAAGGCTAAAACCAGAATCACAAAATAGAATTAGAAGCAGATGAGATCCAAGTAACACCTAGAAGGAAAAAAAAAGAGACTAAGCAACTCCCAAACTCCAGTTTAGGACTTTCCAAATACAAATGCATGAATCTACACTAAAAAAACTTGCTGACAGGATTAGATAGTGTAGTCATACATTGGTCAAGCACCAAGACCCAAGATTTGATCTCATGACTGGCCACAAACAGTTTCTTCATTCCAAAAACAAATGACTCAACCACAGAAACCAGGTGGGCATTTGAATAGAAGTCAATGTAAAATGCAGGTACTCCATCAATACTTTTATACGATTACAGAACAATATCAATACAAGCTAATGCAGGAGATCTAAAAACACCATTAGAAAGAAAGAAAAAGACAAAATCAAGCAGTACCAGAAGATACCAGAAAATGAAATCAAAAGGGAAAAACAAACTCGGATCCAGAGGCAACCACAAACACATGAGAAATCAAATGGGGTATTCAAAATCAAAACCCACCTCCACATGAGATCAGAAACCATAATATAACCAAAAGCAGATGAAATGTCAAACAAAACCCAGAAAGCTAAAACAGAGGATTAAAGCTAAGAAGCTCAGAAATCAGAGGGAGGAGGTCTCACCATGAGCATGAAGTCACAAAAGTTAACAGCCAAAAACCCCTCCAAATCAGATGGGCATTTGGGGAAACACAGGAACCCAGAAACTAATCAATGCCAAAATCCACAAATCACAAGGAAAGTCGAAAACTTGAGGCGCGGATGCAGATGGGTAATCGAGAAAACAAATGGGTTTGAAGAATTTGTGACCGGCAATGGAGAAATGCGAACGCTTGGAATATCCAACCGAACATGTAAATCGGAAGGAGGAAAAGGGGAAGAGAAGAGTTGAAATCAATGAAAAATGTTAGTGCTTGGAATATCCAACCGAACATGTAATAATAAAATAAAGAAGAGGGGTTATTAGTTAAATAATAAGGGAAGGAACTTGGAAAATGATAAGGGAATTCTTGGGTGGATTTGGATTTTCTTGTTATCCAAATGGGATACGGAAGTGAGAAATGAAAATATCACTGATTTGAACGTACTTTTAAATTGATTGAATGTATATTTAGTAAAAATATTTTCGAAATCAATCTTTAATAAAAATTTAAGTAAATTATGAAAAAATAATTTGCTTTTTAAAATGCTTTTGGAACCCAAAATTAATTTTCCCAAAAGTATTTTTGATCTTTTAAAAACACTTTCAAATGAGTTTATAATGTGTTTGGCCCATGAGCTATTTGGATTCTAGAGTTTGTTTTTATTAGCATTTATGCTAATGTTTGGATCTGTTTATTAACATAAAAGATAATCGAATTCAGAACTATTTCAAATAATAATAAAAAAAAAATACCAGTAAATTATAACAAATTAGTCTAATATTTTGAAATTTAGAGTTTGTTTGGATAAGTGCATGATATTTACAAAAGACAAAAACATTATTTTTTGTTCGTATGTAGTGGACTTTTGTGGTGGCATATCAAGTGAAGATATTTACTTGATTATTTTCTAAGTTATGTTACCCATATTTTTTGTTCATTTTAATCTTAGGTTGTATATTAACAATGTTAATTTATTATCTTATGTTATTGGTGCTGCTACAGTTCTTAATATTCCATCAACCCCATCCTACCCCAATTATTATGGTTGTTACATCATTTATCATATTGCTTTGCTATATTACCTATCATGACTACTTCCTGATTTGACAAAAAAAAAAAAAAAAACATGATTTCTTCTTGCAATAGGAGAGATTTTTCATTCTGTTCGGAACACAATATGGAATACCACATGTTATTGTATAATTGGAGGAAAGGGTTTTTTTTTTAAGTGTCCCTATAATTGTATAATGCCATACGGTGGATGTACATTGGGGTCAAGGTGGTCCCATGATCATTCGAAGTTAGGAAAATATACATGTAAAGGTCTTCCGATGACTCTTCGAAAGTTAGGTATGACTCTCTTTTGTGCCCACAAGTTTTGATGTAATGCCCATTAAGCATATGCCGCATATCTTGTCAAAACCTCGATATGTTGCGTCGAGAGCACTTGACAAATTCTATCGATAACACTCATCAGATTGCTTCGACGTATGTCGATATCTATTGACATATACGCAACATGGTTTGGCTGATGACAACAAGCCACTGCATGTTTGATGAAATATCTTAGGAAATAAACTGACTTTTTTTTATTTGCGCACTTTGACTATGTTTCTATTAAAAAACTTATTATTTAACACTAGAACCCTCAATGTTTGAATTTTGGATTGCCATTGGATAGGACCAAATAAGATGGTAATCATTACTATAAGTGGACCTTAATCAAGATTATACTATGTTATAAAGGAGATAATCCATGGTTGGGTACTTAGCCGGTTGAGGGCATGCTGCTACATCATGCATGGGGCAGCAGCAGATAGCAGTTTTAAGTAAAACTTGTCTTTTGGTTCAAGTTTCCACTTTTTCAACTTTTTTGTTGCCCTGTGAGCTCCTTTTTCTTTGTAAATTTGGATTCATAACTGAAAGAAAAGAGGATGAGTAATTGCCGTGGTGGGATTTGGGTTTGGTGTTTTTGGCGTGTAAATGTGACTCATAAGGGTTGTTGCAGCGGAGTAAGATTTTCTCCCCTATTTTTTCTCATCCCCTTCTATTTGAACGGTCACGGTTTATCACGTCAACATCTTATATTAATTTTTTATAGCAAGAGAAAGATAAAATAAGAGAATGTGAGAGAAGAGAATGAAAATGGATGAAAAGATAACGTGAGAGAATCCGAATGAAAAGGGATGAAAAGAAAATGTGAGAGAACCTAGTCCTGTTGCGGCGTCACTACATCAGAAAGGGTGCGGGGTGCGGACTTATTTTCTTCATTTATTGTTTAGGGTTACATCGGAGTCGAATCCTAAACTAGCCTACTCTAGGTGCCATACTCACCCAACAAGCTTGTCGATGTTGATTGATGCATTTGTTATCCATGCGATTAATATGCACTTGATAACATGAAGCTTCGTGATCAGCTTCCATCAAATGGCAGTGATGATGTTGATGATAATTAATTCTCCTGAGGAGAGCAGAAATTGATCATCAGATGGTTACAGAAACTCAACTTTAGATCTGATCTTGTCAAATAGAACATAAAACACTTAGTTATGGAGATAGAGGATAATTAAGTATAGTAATTTAGAGTGGCGGAACCAACTTTTGAACATGAGATGAGCGTCCTTTTTTATTAACAAGATGAACAAATGTAATTTTTTTTCTCTTTAAAAATGAATCAGTGGGTGACTTCGTAACCGTCCATCATGTCGGAGGCTGTGAAGACTTATAAAGTCATTTCAGACTATCTCTGATAAAAAATACAGGTTTTGAATTAATCTCCAACCGCTAAGTCACTCGTGGTGTTGAATAAGTGTAAATTGAGTATTATAGTCCTTGAACACCAGAATTACAAAATAAATAAATAAATAAGAAGATTTGAAAAAATAAAGAAAAATAAGAGGCGGCTAAAACCCCCAAATTCTAGGGTTTATGATAATGGCAGAAACAGAGGGGCGCACACTCCATCTTCGCTTCTCTGGAAAACCCAGACAGGATATAATGAAAGGAACAATAGGGACTTAAATCCCGAGAGGATTCATCCAATCCAAGGTAACCTCTCCTCTCAATTGTCTCCATCTCTTTCAATCTTCACACTCTGCAACTTCCAGTTTTCAACTATTATTGCAAAAATGTGATTCACCCACAAAATTCTCTCTCTCTCTCTCTCTCTCTCTCTCTCTGTTGTATGCCTCCTTCGCCACTTTCTATGTTAATGAATAGAATCCACAAAAGGGTATCGAAAATGATTGCCCAACTCAAACACCATGTACCCCTCTCTCCTTTGGTTCATGAAACAACCACTTCTGCGCAAAACCCGTCTTTCGTTTGGGTTAAAAATCGATGCTTTGGGAGTTCTAGGATTGCCCATTTGGCAAGGGTCTCAGTCATGGAGTCCACGCAATCTGATTCTCCAGTTTTGAATCGGGTTTCTCGAAATGCTAGAACCGTGGCTCAGGAAGCCCTTTTCGACTACCTGCATTCTACTCGAAGCTTCAGCTTCATGGATGCCGAGCATATTAGCAAGAACTCCCCAATTTTTCTTCAGAATTTGCTCTCCAAGATAGACTCCGAGAAAGATGTTGCCCGTTCTTTAACCCGGTTTTTACGCTACAATCCCGTTAATGAGTTTGAACCCTTCTTTGAGAGCTTGGGTTTGAGCCCTTCTGAGCTGCAATCGCTGCTACCGCGGCACTTGATGTTTCTGAGTGATGATCATGTTATGGTTGATAATGTTCATGCTTTATGCAATTACGGAATCCCCCGTGGTAACATTGGTAAAATGTACAGGGAGGCAAGAGAGATATTTGGATATGACTATCGAGTGTTGGCTTCAAAGCTTCAAGCTTATGAAAATTTGGGGTTAAGCATACCAACAGTTATTAAGCTTGTTAGTTGTTGCCCCTTGCTTTTGGTTGGCGGTGTTCATAGAGACTTTGTCAAGGTTCACGAAAAAATGAAGGATATAGGCCTCGGAATGGATTGGATTGGAAGGTATGCATCACATAACAGTACGTACAACTGGAACAGAATGCTTGATACAATGGATTTTCTGGATAGTGTGGGTTATACAGAGGAGCAAATGTGTGCTTTGTTTAAAAGAAATCCTGCATTACTGTTACAAGGTTCTGGGAAGAACGTGTATGTATTGTTTGGCCGGTTACTCAAATTGGGTCTCGGGATGGATAAGGTTTATTCGTTGTTTATGCGAAACCCTCAGGTCTTGTCTGGTAAGTGCATGAAAAATCTTTTGCTGGCAATGGATTTTCTGTTTGAGATTGGAATGGGGACAGAAGAAATAGTAGACATTGTAGCCGATGACATTGAATTTCTGAGTTCGTCTAGTTTAAAAAGACCTAAGACTTTATGTAAAGAGCTGAAGGTCAAAAGAGTCGGCCTGCTCCAACTTATGAAGGAAGATCCACACAAGGTGTTGAGATTGGCTTCAAAGTCAAAAGGTAAAACCATCAAGCAAGTAATATCCCCAGTTCCTAGTAATCATCTCGAGAAAACATCGTTTTTGTTGCGATGGGGATACACCGAAAACTCAGAGGAGATGATGAAAGCTCTGAAAAAATTCAGAGGCAGAGGGGACCAACTGCAGGAAAGATTTGATTGCCTAGTTCAAGCTGGCTTGGACTGCAATGTCGTATCAAAGATCATTAAACAAGCTCCTAATGTTCTTAACCAGAGCAAAGATGTGCTTGAAAAGAAGATCAGTTGCTTGACAGACAGTTTAAATTATCCGCTCGATTCTCTGGTGGCTTTCCCGGCATATTTATGTTACGATATGGAGAGGATTAATCTTCGATTTTCGATGTATTTGTGGCTCAAGGAGAAAGGTGCAGCAAAGCCTATGCTATCCTTGAGCACTCTCCTTGCATGTTCAGATGCTCGATTTGTAAAATATTTCGTAGATGTCCATCCTGAAGGTCCGGCCATGTGGGAAAGTTTAAAATCGCAAAAGGGCTAAGAATTTCATCCTTCTAATCTTGTACGTTTAGATTTTCGCAATGAATCCCGTCTTGTATACTAAATACTTCGACGTAAATTCGTTCATGTGCTTCCCTTTGGTTCGTATGGTGCTCAATCTGCGGTTCATCTTGCGGTGGTAACTTTGGTTTCGCACCCGAGAGATATGTTAAGAATTACACTGTTTCATTGATCAAAGAATTCATCTGTTTTACAAGTTTGGCAGCTAAAATCCTGCATATGGAGACTTTCACATGCTTCCAACTCGGACCATTTTGCAAAATTTGATCGTAACTAGGAGGCATGGACGGAGCCAATCAAGGTTCAGTGGGTGAAGATGCTCCCACTCAAGTAATTCGTTTGTTAAATTGCAGACTTCAGTTATATAATATACACGCGTTATCTTTGTAGTAAATATATGTATCTAAAGATCAACATACCTGCATACTACTTCACTCCATAATACGAGCAAAAGTGCTCTTGTTCTGTCATTCAAACGAAAAAACCCTCTCCCGCCTATCATGTAGGAATATTTTTCTCATCATTTTGCCACTTTCCACTACTAGACTGAAATTTTTGTACCATTGGAATTGTGATACACCATCATTTGAAATCATCCCTATTATCATATTGGGTATTAAGACATCCTATAATAAGGTCTTCTTAGTTATTTTTTGGGATGCACCTACTAAAAGAAATTTCTAGCTTCGTCCTTGCTGGGAGGCCTATGATTCGATACAATTTACATGCCTTCACAATTTTCTAACCTTCGGACTTGCACCAACTTGTTCCGGAGGCGATGAGGATGACGGAGACAACCCGTAGATGTTCTTATCAGCTTTGTCCTTGTCAAATGCCTTTTGTACTTCCTCCTTAAGCTCCAAGAAACGCTGCCTCTTTATTTTCTGCTCGTCGGTGGTGCCCGTCTCAAGGAAGCGCAAATCAGGAAGGTCGCCCTGAATCAACTTATCGAGGACTTCCGAGCAATGTGGAAAATAGTATCGACCCATGCTGACTGCCACAATAGAACACTAATGCTTAGAAGAGAATAAAACCGATGACACTACAAGTACTTTTAACTAGCAGATTCTAAATACTAAATATTTGCTGTTGTGGTTCAACTTATGATGTCTTGTGCCTCATGTTCCACATCAGCTAAGTTAATGATTTTCGTAACCACCTTGACCCTTGACGGACACGAGACAACTGAAGCATAGGGGCAAAGTCATACAGTTGCAAGTTCTCGTGGCACCAGGGGGGGGTGGGGGTGGGGTTGGAGAGTTTCGTCGAAGCATGCAAATAAATAAGCCGAAGAAAAGGATCAACCAGAACTCTGCAATTCAACCACAATAATTTATCCGAGAGACAAAAGCATGATACCTGTTTTCACAAGCGATTCCAACCTAGAAAGGAGTCTTTTGTTCTGCACAGTGGGAGTCTCATTCAAATCAACCTCCATCAAATTCCCACTTGATCCTTTCACTGAAGAGATCCCGGCAAACTCAGACGTTGTGTCTGCATGAGCAATCGCCATGGCTAGCTTGGCTTCAGCAGGGAATAACAATCGGGCAAATGTCACTGCAATAAATAATACACTTCAGATTCAGGCCTTATCTAATAAGTGAAGGATATCACGTCAGATACTCAACACACATTAAACAATCAAAAGATGAAACATGAAACGCAAAAGGTTGAGATTCAAGTGTTTCTGGAGAAAAATGATACCGACTACGATCTGCCACCACAATGCCTTGACTAATCAAAGTGAAAGTGTCTTAGAAATGTTACCTCGATTCTCCAGTTTCAGTAATCTCATGTGCAGATCATTGGGCGTCATTTGGGAAGATATAGATGCCTCTCCAGCCATTGGATTCCTCAGCATTTCTCTCTCCAGAACATCAATGCAAATTCGGTCTTTGTTTGCTTCTTGCCCCCGCTCTGTTTTTGTATGATAATCCTTTGGCCTTGTCAACCTCCGGCAAATACTAACAGCGCTCTCACCTTCTAAGGTCGGCTCTGATGCACGAGCTCCATTAGACAGAAGCAATATTATAATTGATGGCTCCTTGCGCATCACAGCAATGTGAAGCACTGTAAAACCCCGGGAATCCCGGAGGTTAACATCAGCCAGACCCAGACCAAGCACTTCAGTCACAACTTTAGGATCGCAGTAGGCTGCAGCATAATGGAGCGCATTGGCTTCATCTAAGGTTACATCAGACTCGGTTAAAAGAAGTTTCATAAGTTCAACATCATCGGAGTCCAGTGCCTTGTGTATTCTCCTGATTCTCTTTTCACGCAAGGGGTCCACAATCGGCATGTTTGGGTCGCAGTAGTGCTGAGAATTCCGGCGAAGAATTTTAATCTTCGCCACAACCTCGTCAGGAAGTCGTTTCTCAAGAGAGATACTATCAAGATCCGAGTGTGCCACTCTCTCTATACACTGATCAATGAGCTGACTTAACTGACAATTAAACGCCACCACGAGGATTGGGATAACATCATCCGCCACGGCTTTAACAACAAAATCAGCAAGTTGTCGCTGCCAATACACACACAACCAAATCAGAACAACCTTCCATTTTTCTTTCCAAATTAGTTAGTAATCTGTCTTTGCATTCGAGATATTGGAAGATCCAAGCTTGAATAACGAAGTTGCAGAAACACTTGAACAAATGTGCAATGAGAACTCGAAAGTTGACTAATTTCTCAATGTGATTAAAATGTTTGATCAGAAATTCAGAAAGCAAACAACACCAACCAACCTGCAGTACTGAGGCAAGTTCCGGCATTCCGAAAACCGAAGAGGCACACATCAACTCCAAAGCAAAATCTATGGCGGGTCGACAAGCTTCATGGCCGCACACAATGTGAACGCAGCTCGAAACCTCGACCGGAAAAGCCTTCAGCTTTGCAGTATACACAAACCCCAAGAAAACCACAAACGCTTCATAACCCACATGACCAAATGGCAGCAAATCACTCAAAAAGTACCTAGGTTTTCCTTCTTTTTCGGAACCCCCATTCTCCCGGCTGAATACCTTCGCGAAAAACTCGCTCCTCGAAGCCAAAATGCATCGGTGGACGGCAACCGGAACGCCCTCGACGGTGATTTCGGCGTCGCTGTAGTCGCCGCCGGAGTCGGCCAACAGCCGGCCCAAACTGGAGCTGAGGTTGGTCAGGGAGGTGAGGTCCGGGGTGGGCGGCGGGGTGTTGGCGGCGGGGGAGGAGGAGTTGGGGGTTACTGAGCCGTTGGATATGTGGGAGGATGAGGTGAAGCTCAAGGAAGATGATGGATCAGCCATTAATTAACATGGGTTAGATTTTAAACACGGAGATTAATGAGATGGATCATCAAAGCTTGATGATTGATGGGGTCACAAAAATGCAGGAGGCGGTTGAAGATGTTACTACGCAAATTGTCAACGGAGTTTGAGTGACGATTACGCTTTAACGTTGCTAACGTGGTTTCAAGTTTTCAACGTTTATTAGCTCCCGGGTTAGGAAACATGTTAGAATTAGAATAGGATTTAAACATGAATTATGGGTTAAAAGTCAGATTTGACTACTACCATAATTGATCACTTGTTCGATTTAGGGTGATGCTGCGATTGCTATCTAGACATCCATTTTTGTCTCACACATTCCTCTTAATTTTCACCCGCCAAATTGAATGAATTGAAGAATATCAATGGAAAAAAAAATTAACAAAGGTGTGAGAGGTAAAAATTTATCATTGAATAGCACAACTCTTTATTTATTAGGAGGGACGGATTATGGAATTTGGAATTTTTAATTTTTTTGTTTTAAAGGAGACTAGTTGGTGGCTTCGCCACGGTAGTCTATCTTTCCGAAGGTCGGGAAGACTCGTTGAGGCATTTCAACCTTTCTCTGGCCATCATCGTGTGATTTATCAGCGACATGAATCAAACTCAGAACGTGCCGTGTGAAATACGGACCTAAAATTCATTCTTAACCACTGGGCCACCTCGTGGTGGTTGAATTTGGAACTTTAATGTTAAGTATATTGGTGGTGTTATACACACTAAATTTGTGCATTTGACGCGGCACATTTTACACTATATAAATTTCTATTACAACTATTTAATCAAGTTCCAACTTGAATTAAAGTATAAATTTAATCAGTGACACATCATTTGATAAACAAATTTAGTGTATCTAATATTATTCTAAGTATATTGAGAATAGAAATAAGATGATAAATATTTTTAGGCCTAAATCTTAATTATTGAATTTTTAATTAAAATTTAAAGGCCAAAGTCTAGATAAACAAGATAATCTAGAGTCTAATTAGAAAAAGAAAAAAAAAGTATCAAATTTAACTTTGTTACAAGTAATATTTATTATGTATTGAAATTGAATACGTCCTAGTTCGTTAAGAGCGTTTTCCCTTAAACCTGAAGTTTTTGAGTTCGAAAACCTCTTGAGACGGATTTAAAAGAAAGATTAAAGGTAATTTTCATTCAAAACCATCCTCTACAGAACTACAAAACTAGGAGGATACTTGCTAGTTTGTGCAGTTAACAGAACAATTCACATCTGCCAAGATTTTACCCATCCGAATATAGCCAACATCTTCCTACGCTCTCGTCAGTAAACCTCCGAAGGCTTATTAGATGCAAATTTACACGCCTTCACGGTTCCCTAACCTTCTGATTTGCACCAATTTTTTCCGGAGATGTCGTGGAGGACGATGAAGACAATCCGGAGAGGTTACACTCGGCCTTGTCCTTGTCAAATGCTTTTTGTACTTCCTCCTTGAGCTCCATGAAACGCCTCCTCTTTACCTTCTGCTCGTCGGAGGAGCCAGGCTCGAGGTAAAACAAATGAGGGAGGTCGTCATCGATGAACTTATCCAGGACTTCTGAGCAATGAGGGAAGTAGCATCTACCCAAACGGACTGCCACAATTCGATGAAGCTTAGAACAAATGACTAAATATTATGTAGGTCGACTGCTGTAACAGAGAAAAGCATGCATTTGTGATTTACCTGTTTTCATAAGGGCTTCCAACCTGGAATGAAGTCTTTTGTTCTGCACGGTGGGGGTCTCGTTTAAATCTACCTCCATCAGATTCCCACTTGATCCTTTCGATGATGATGGCGCAGCAAACTCAGATGTCTCCGCATGGGCAATGACCATGGCTAGCTTGGCTTCCGCAGGGAAAAACAATCGGGCCAATGCCACTGCGATTACAAGCGAAAGATGTCATGCCAGAGAGTCAGGCACACAAAACCAATCAAAAGCCGAAGTATGAAAGGCAAAAGGTAGAAATTTGGGGGTTAACATAAGACGACTACATATCCACAACCAACATTTATCAAGAGAACTTCGCAAAATAAAATTGGATATGGTGTAAATAAAAATGAGAATGTCTTAGGAATGTCACCTCTGTTCTCCAGGTTCAGCAACTCCATGTGCAGATCATCAGGCATTATTTGGGAAGATATAGATGCATCTCCAGCCATTGGATTCCGCCGCATTTCCCTCTCTAGAACATCAATGCATATTCGGTCTTTGTTTGCTTCTTGCCCCTGCTCTGTTTTTGAATGGTAATCCTTTGGTCTCGTCAACCTCCTGCAAATACTAACAGCACTCTGACCATCTGATGTCAGCTCCGATGCACGAGCTCCTTTAGTCAGTAGCAATACAATAATTGATGGCTCTTTGCGCATCACAGCAATGTGAAGCACTGTATAACCCCTAGAATTCCGGAGGTTAACATCAGCGAGGCCCAGAGCAAGCACTTCGGTCACAACCTTAGGATCGCAGTAAGCTGCAGCATAATGGAGAGCATTTGCTTCATCTAAGGTTATATTAGACTCCGTTAAAAGAAGTTTCACAAGCTCGACATCATCCGAGTCCAAAGCCTTATGTATTCTTCGGATTCTCTTTTCATGCAAGGGATCGGCAGGTGGCAAGTTTGGGTCAGAATCCTGCTGATAATTGCGGCGAAGACTTTTGATTTTCTTCACAACCTCATCAGGAAGTCCCTTCTCAAGAGAGATGTCATCAATATCTGATCGTGCCACTCTATCTACACACTGATCGATGAGCTGATTCAACTGACAATGGAAGGCAACCAAGAGAATTGGGACAACATTGTCTGACAGAGCTTTCCCAACAAAATTAAGAAGGCGCCGCTGCCAACCCATAGACAATCAAATCAGAACTCTTTTTTCATTTATATTACCAAAAGAATGAGTAAATGATAAGTTGCATAGACAATCCTATCCTATCATAACATTCATAGATAAGTTAAATATGGTGATTTACGAATTCATGAACTCATAGACTTGACTAACTGATAAAAATCTGCTCGGAAATTCAGAATAACAGAAGACCAACCTCGAATATCGAAACCAGATCGGGCATTTGGAAAATGGAAGCGGCGTACATCAATTCCACAACGAAATTGATAGCAGGTCTACATGCGTCATGGGCACATACATTGTGAACGCAGGTTGACACCTCCACGGGAGAAGGCTTAAGCTTTCCAGTATACACATAGCTTAAGAAAACCAAGAAGGCTTCATATCCAACATCGCCATAAGGCAGAAAATCACTCATACAGTACTTTGGCCTGTCTTCCTTTCCAGAAGACCCCTTTTCTCGCTTGAATAGCTCGCGAAAAAATCCACTCCTAGAAGCCAATATACATCGGTGTACACCAACAGGAATCCCCTCAACTACGATATCAGCATCACTATAGTCACAGCCAGGATCAATCAACAACTGCTCCAAACTAGAGCTAAGCTTGGACAAACTGATGACTTCAAGACTTGGCACCGATTCGGAGCCAGAACACGATAAGTTGTGGCTTATTGAACCATTTGATAAATGGGGTGATGAAGTAAAGCTCAGAGAGGATGATGGTTCGGCTGAATGAGCCATTAATCGACTTTAGACCTGTAGAGCCTAGGATGTATGGATGTCAAGCCTAATCACATACTGCTTGAAGATAGCAAAATCTAGAACTAGTTCCTTTGAAGAACAAGAGCCCGAAAGCTGTCTAATTCTTCCAACACAAGCTATAGGCTATAGCTCTCAAAATATTATGATCCATCTGATTGGTTTGGTAAAAACCTATAAGCAAAAGTGCTTTTAAGGAACGAAAAGCAAGGTAAACAGACTATTTAACAAAAGGGGAACCTATCACAAACTGTGATTTTGCTCTTCAATTTTGAAAGGTGGGTTTCATTGAAAAGACTTGAAACACAAAACCATTGGATTAAAACTGCTAATTTCAAGCTTCCAAATTAAAACTGCTAAGTTGAAGCTTCCAAATTGGAAATAGAAACAAAATCTAAAATACAAAGCTAGAATATTGATGCTCAAGATCTAACTACAACAATATAAACCAAATATTGGAACCAATATATTATATGATGTAATTTTGTAATACTGCACAAAACAGAAACTTTTGCAGATTTAATCAAAAGAGTTGTATAAAAACTAATAAAAAAAATTTACACATGTACTGTTATTGGCTTCTGCTACAAGTTGTAGTTTTCCTATCAAATCCCACCTGAATTTCAAAACCCATAACATCAAAAGAACTCATCTCAGGAAAATTGCAGCAAACCCAAAATTCCCCAAAACAAGAAGAAGCAAACTTTCAACCATATCAACCAGAACAAAACTCACAGATATCAAATCCCAAGATTGGCAGGGAGGACAGAGAGGTGGGGGGCCAAAAGGGTAGGATTCAATTCAGAGAAACAGAGTCAGAAAGTAGAGAGAGAGAGAGAGAACAGAGAGAAAACAAGCTTTTTTATGTGTTTTTTTAAAGCGAGAGAGAGAAGGAGGTGAGAAATTTCGTTAGAGGGAGATGAAGTCGCTTTGGTGACGATTGAGATAGCATCAGCGATCCCAGCTGGGGTGAGGTGACGCAGCCTCGGTGTAAATTAATGGAAGTGTTTTGTTTTTGTTTGGAAATTGCGAACACTGCAAGTGTGGGAAAATGGAGAGCCATTGTAGGCGCAGTAGTTTATTATTTTGGTTAATCTTTCGCTTTCGTCTGTGAATAGAGAGAGAGAGAGGGGGCAAAAGGTTAGAGACGGAGTTGGTGTCGGCCATGGTTGCCATACCGTGTGATTCATAAGCAAAATATGTCATCTTTTTGTTTATTTTAAAGGACCACATCCTCTCCTGAGCTAAGGATGAGAGTCCTCCTCATCAATGAGCGTGGGCCGTTGGATAATGAGTGTGGGCCGTTGGATTTCATCCAACGGCTACAAACATGGGGCCCCTTTAAAGTTATAATAATTGTAACCGTTAGATTTTCATCCAACGGCCCACATCACTTGATGAGGAGGATCCTCATCCTTAGCTCAGGAGAGGATCCTGGTCCTATTTTAAAAAGCTAGAATGATAAGGTTATCTCCAACCGAAGACTTGTCAAAATGCTCATTTTAGCCATCTGGTCCTCCAATAAATTAATATTTTAATGAACAGTGCAAAACCATATTTCTTACCATCTCCAATTGAGGGCCAAATGGCTCATTTTAGTCTTGTCACAAAAAACCGTCTTCAACCTAAGGCCAAAGGGTCATAGTGCCAAACATAATTTATTATTTAAAAAGTACAACTTAAATTTAAATCCAACAGCTAAGTGATGTCAGCTAGCTGTTGGATTTGAATTTTGTTTGGCTAAAAATGAGGTGGATATTGGATTATAATTCGCACACCTTTGAATTCAATCTCTTTCAATTCAAATCTGCAATGAAATCCAACTTTGGATCATTTTCGGATTCCAACTGGGGATCCTTTAATTGGAAGAAAAATGGGAGCAGATGAGACGAGAAGATGAGGAGTCTGATGAAGAAGATGAAGCATGGCGCAACATACAAAATAGAGTAGTAGACATGGTTGCGGTCATGATGTGTCTGCCAACTCAGGAACAACCTCAATGGGGTGGCTCTGTTGCTTGTCGCTCTTACAAACCACGAAACAGAGTGATGACGCATGTCAATCTGATGAACAACTACTTTAACCCTAACTCGATGTACACAGAAGAGGATTTCAAACGTCGTTTCCGAATTAGGCATCATGTCTTCGAGTGTTCACTTCGTGATGTCCAGCAGGTCAATCCATACTTTCGACAGAAGCGGGACAAAGTAGGCCACCCTGGTTTCTCACCTCATCAGAATGTTACTGTTGCACTCCGAATGATGGCCTATGGCTCCCTAGTTGATTCGATGGATGAAACCCATGGTATGTCTGAGTCTACATGCCTTGATACTCTTGTTAAATTTTGTGACATAATTGTTTAGCTTTACAAAGACGAGTACCTCTGCGAGCTAAATAAAAAAGATCTGGATCAGCTCATTTGCAAAGTTAAAGACCATGGGTTTCCGGGCATGATAGGGTCATTAGACTACATGCATTGGGATTGGAAGAATTTTCCATCGGATGGCAATAAGGCTTATGCGGAAGGTCAAGAAAGCCAACTGTTGTGTTAGAGGCAGTTACCTCGTATGACATATGGATCTGACATGCTTTCTTTGGAGTCCCTGGATCCCAAAATGACATTATAGTTCTTGGGCGTTCACCCTTCTTCAATACCCTGGCGAAAGGTAAAGCACCTCAACTTGACTACTACATCATCGACCGCCAGTACAACATGTGGTATTACTTGGCAGATAGCATTTACCCAAAATGGGCGACACTTGTCCAAGCAATTCCAAACCCTATGAATGATGCCAAAAAGTTGTTTACCTTACACCAAGAGGCATACCGAAAAGATGTTGAGAGAGTTTCGATATGCTACAAGCACGATGGAAGATCATCAGCGAACCGGCAAGAGGGTGGAGTCAAGAAAATTTGGACCCCATCATGATTTCTTGCATTATTACACAATATGATTGTGGAGGATTATTGACCAAAAAAGAAAAAATTGATTGTGGAGGATGAGTGAGATGGGTATATTAATGGAGAGTCCAGTGATGAACAAGATGATCCAAATAGGTCAAAAATAGCTCATGCAAAAATATATGATAGGCCTAATTTGTCTTTCAATCCAAGAACTGGTAGTATCTTAATGAGTACATGAGGCGCTATAGAATGATACGTTCATGTGCCACAAACAAGTACTTACAACAGGATTTTGTTGCACATCTTTGGGCCAAAAAATAGCATGAAGTAAGCGTTTAAGTTTTATGTTGTTAAATGTTTTTAAAAATGTTGTTTAAGTTTCATGTTGTTAAATGTTTTTATTTTATTTTTTATGTTGTATAATTTTTATGTTGTTTAATGTTATTTAATGTTATTTAATGTTGTTTAATGTTGTTTAATATTGTTTAATGTTGTTTCATGTTACTTAATGTTATGAAATGTTTAATGGTTTAGGAAGGTATAGGGAAAAAAGAAAAGAGTTATTACAAATTTTTAAACAAATTTTGTAAAAAAAATAAAAAATAAAAAATAATGGCTAGCTAACCGTTGCATTTGAATTCTAGCCCGGCTTGAGGCGCTGGCTCATTTGAGCCTCCCAGTTGGCCTTTTGGCCCTTTTTTGTCCAATGGGGCCCACAAACTTTTTGGCCTGGCCCTCTAAACCATTCAGTTGGAGATGGTTTAAGCATCGACATTTTTTGACTGGTTCCTTGAGAAGTTTGGCTGATATACTATTTGCTCTTTTGACAATTTAACACACAAAAGCTGCTTGCAGTGTCAATTACAGTTGAAAATTCATCAAAACGAATCATGTAGCATGCAGCACACATGCCTTTTTTTAAGGACGTTGCTTGAGAGATTTTTTAATGTATTAGAATACGGAACAATACGACATATGTTATTATGTAATGAGTTAAACATTTAAAAATGAACTATATAAACACACTAAAAAATTTGTCCATCTTGTCGATGGCATTTCGTCTTTAAAAGCTCGGTTGTGAGCGCAATAAATAAGGTCAATGTAATTTTACCAAAAAAATAAATAAAGTCAATGTAATTATGTCGTGCCTAACATATTAATCAATGTAATTCTTTCCCCAAGTCATATAAATGACTTTTATAGCAAATGATCCTTGAAATTAACTTAAGTTATTAAAATAGTTTCTTATTTTCAAAATCAAGCAATATCGTCTTTGAAATTAAGTACTGCACATCAATGTAATCCTTGATTATCAAAATATGTTAAATTTTCTATTAGTTTGATGATGTGGCATACAAAAAGTCCACGCAACCAATCATTTGATGCCATGTAGACGAAAAAAATCACATTTTTGAAATTTAAAATACAACAAAAAAGAAAATCAAGGAGGCATTCCGGCAGACAAGCAGCTCGAAGATGGCTGATAGATTTGGCTAGCAAGTACAATCAGGAGAAAGAAATTAAATGTAATGCTTATTTGCATTTTAAAGGCAGTGAATTGCAGGAAGAAGTAGGTCAAGCATATGAACCGATATTTGATGCAAGAGTTGGTTGTGTCGTTGAAGCTCTCATACAGAATAAGCAAAAACATTACCAAACCTAATCATGGCTTGTTTGGAATTGTTTTTAAAATAACTGGAAGCATTTTTAGAAAAATATTTTTGGATTTCAAAAAGCAAAGTAATTTTTATAAGAAGCAAATAATTATAGTTCTTCTTGCAGAAAGTACTTCAAGCACTTTTATAAGATTCACTCATATATTTATCAGGGATTGATTTCAAAAATATTTTCAACAAATACGGTTTCACACATTTTAAAGACACTTCCAAACGAGCATCAATATCTCGATTAAAGTGGTACTAAAGTGCTATTTTCACCCACTCATTGTTCATTTCACCTTCCATATTTTCCTTACCCTCCCACCAAAGTTAAGGGAAAAAAAAAAGTGATTTTCTCTCTTTTTAGATTCTCACATAATTTTTTTTAAAATTTCTAGTCATCAGATTTAATAAATCAAGCCTAACCAACAAACTGAATTTAAGTGTGTGAGAACTTAAAAATAATTTGTGTTTATCATTTTTCAAAAAACAAAAAAAAAAAGCACTTTACTCATTCCTAAACTACTCCTAACTAAAACCTTACAAATTTTATTTTAAAGATTTGAATGGACTTCTAAATCTTTTCTAAACGAAATAGATACTAGCACATGCATGAATTGGTCATTGTTCGCCTTCATTTTTTATATAAAAAAAAATACTTCAATTATAAAAATGCGTAATTAATATATCATTTTCTTCGTTACCTCTCCTTTATAGAAAAAGAGAGGATGATATGATCATTTGGTCAAACAAGATGTAGGGAGTGGACATAGCTATATACATGTTTTTCTATGCTTGCCACTTGATTGACTACATTATTTAACATAATCTACATGTCCCATCGTCGATACACACATACACACACACATACATACATATATAAAAAATGTTCTTTCCCATACGACGAATTTGAAAAGAAAATATTACCTACTACTAAAAAGAAACAAAAGAACCCATCATCCCATATTATCTAATGTTATGTTTGAGTGTGGCTTGTGAGTACACGACAGATATTTGCATGCTCTATTGCTGCGAAATTGCTACGTACGTCATATATTTTGTTTACTAAGTTAACATGTATTAGTTATTTGTTAAGCAATGAAAATTATTTTATGTTTGATTAGTGTAGACTTTTTTTTTTGTTTTTTTTTTTTTGAGGGAAGATTAGTGTAGACTTGATCTATGGTTCAAGGGATCCATATGATCTGCATGCAATCGTCATCAGGTGGTCATCATCAAGACACTAACTTCATTACTTTTGACTAATTGTTTAACTTTATAAATCAATCAGCATGTGGTGGGGTTGTTCTGTAAATAAGATATTCATCTTCTACGCTCTTCTCCGATTTTAAAATATAACTTAAAATATTTCTTTTAAACTTCTTCTTCCAACCTATTTTTTATCCTCCAAAGATGACCTTCTTCAGTTGAAGAATACATGAGATATTATACTAAGCCAAGCAGGGGCGGATGCATTGAGGGGCGCCCTGGGGGGTCAACTGATACCCAAACTTCAATGAATGTTTAGGGATAACTTGAGTGTTGACCCTTCGAACTTCGATGAATGTCTATGGATGACTTGGATGCTGCCCTTTAAAGGTTGGAGTTGCCCTTCATATATGCCCTTCAACTGCTTGTAAAATGCATTAGAGAGGTGTTGCCCCTTTACAGTCTAGTCCTAATATTATTTACCTCTGACTTGTTTGTTATTTGTGATTACAATTGTAGGCAGAAAAAAAAAGAACCAAGTAAAAAACTATCCAAAAATGCAAAGTAAATGAAATTGTGATTTCAGAGAATAACAAAATATCATCATTCTTAGACAAACATATTAATGGGATGCAATGATATCAAACATTGTTAGTGTGTTCAAGATAAGTGTGTTTCTTTGTTAAGCATTTATATGAGAGCAACCTTGGAACATGTTAGTTACCTACGTAAATGAGGCATTAACTGGTGTGTTGTATACATTTCCAAATGACTTCAGGCATACCAAAACTCGATGAAATGACAATATGCATGCTATTTTTGTTAAAAAAATTTGCATACTGCGCGCGCAATTCTTACTGACCCCCATAATATTATTTCCTGGATCCGTCACTGAAGCCAAGTACACCATTTGAAGAATGCATGAGATATTCTACTAAACCAAGTACGTCCTTGAGCAATCATGAGTTGGTGGTCCAGTGGAAAATAACAAATTATGAGATTTCTTAAAACTAAAAACTGTGAGGTCTCGGGTTCAAAACTTGCTGCTGGTCTGAAAGCCAGACTTGTAGCTAAAGGGAGGTTGAAATGCCTCTATAAGTCTTCCCAACCCCTGAAAATGATGGATAACCGTAACTTGCCACTAGTTGTCGTTTTTTTTTTTTTTTTTTTTTTTAAAGTAGGCCCTTGAGCGGCTCCAACATTAGCCCCAAGATGTTGGTCTCACAAGCCCATTTGAGAGAAATCTATTGCTAGCTAGATAACTAGCATTTTTCAACTGGTTGTTATGTTAATTGTAGTGTACCTTCTCTTTTTTTCTCTCATTTTTAAATAACATTGCTTATGATAAAAAAAATTAATAAAGCATCTTTAATATTATATTCAAACCTTTTGTCTTGACAAAAGTATAACTCCTTCTTGGACCACTTGAAAGACCTTGATGAATTGTTTTTTCCAATTTTATTGGTAAATTCTTTATTTAACAAATTAATGAAGAGATGTTTGGCAAATTCTTTATTATGCTGATGTCACGACTTCCCTTCAAAACAAAACCGGTCGGATACCACTTCTGCCCAAGGCAAAACTTAAAACGGTCTGAACCCTAAAACCGTTGGGCTAAACCGGTTCAGAGAAAGTAATATTTTGGAAGAGAACAATTGTCAATTTACTAAAGAACAAGGCGTGCCAACAGCAGAAGAAAACATGGCAAGTGGCAACGATCATAAGGAGATTTAGTAGTTGAGGATGAATTTCAGCCCTGTATTGCAAAGTTATGTTATAAGTTCGATTCTTAACGTTGGTTAATCACATGATAGTTGCTAAAAAGAGACTTAAATACCTATGTGAGCCTCGATCCTCAAAAAGATAGCCTGCTGTAGCAAGGCCACTTACTAGTCATTTTTGGAAAACAAAGAAAAAAACATGGCATGGCATGGCAGAGAAAAAGATGGAGAAATGAGAGGAGGAGATAACAAACAAAACCACAGCGTCAATGACTCGTATGAGTCATGAGCTTTTGGGGTATTACCTTATATTTTTGTCCTAACTATTTTGTATGCTTCTGTTTTAATTTTTTTAAGAGTAAATTGTAGTAATGGTTTCTTAACTTTAACTTAATTGGAGCAACTGTCTCTCAACTAAAAATCTATTTGGCCCCTCAACTCATCAAAACGTGCAACTATGGTCCCTTAACTAAAAATTTATTACCATTGATTCCTCAACTTTAATTCAACTGGAGAAATTATCCCTCAATTTTAATCCAATTGGAGAAATTATCCCTCAACTTTAACCCAATTATAGCAATGGTCCTTCCAACATAATTCATTTTGACAAAATTCTGACAAAATTGAAGAAAATGACCATAACTACACGCTTTGATGAGTTGAGGGACCCTAATTGTAGCCATAGTCCTTCTAACATAACTTATTTTGACAAAATTCTGACGAAATTAACAAAAAAGACTATAGCTACACATTTTGATGAGTTGCGAAATCAATTGTAATGAGTTTTTAATTAAGAGAGCATTGCTTCAATTTGATTAAAGTTGAGAGACCATTATTACAATTTACTCTCTTTTGTTTTCACATTAACTTTTGCATGTGACAACAGTGACGTGGACGATTCTCTCTCTCTCTCTCTCTCTCTCTCTCTCTTGTCACGTGGACGATTCTCTCTCTCTCTCTCTCTCTAAGCCACCATGCAACATGTTACATGTCATCTTATAGCAATGGTCAATGGTCAAACTTGCATAATTGCTTGGGTATATATTAAATAATAAGTATCTATATATTCATATTCTTGAATGTCTAGATATGTGCGAATGATTTCTGATTGTCGTTGTTTGTGAGTTATTCACGCTTAATCAAAGGTTATGCATTTGACTTGGAATGAAATAATAATACACCAAGAAAAAAATGCATTTTTTTATTAGAAATGCTCTTAATTAGTATTTGGAGGTTTTACGTCGAACATTTTCATGGCATGTGTTGTAAAGAGACGAACCAAAATCTTCACATTCCCTATTCATGAGTTAGACCCAAAACATCCCATAGGAAAACTCGTCTCTTTACAACACAAGCCCATTAAAATCCGCGACACAAAAGCCCCACAACAATTAGCAGCTCATATTTGGTACCAAATACCCAAAAAAATGATACTTTCTCTTGTTTAACATCCAAGATAATAAAAATAAATATAAAAAAAAAAGACCGACGTGGGTTATGTCAGTTGGCAAAAATGTTACCCTCATCTCTCTGTACCTAAGTTCAAATCTCTATTCCAAAAAAACTCATCCTGGTCCAAATTCAAACCGGTTTAGATCCCGACTGTTTCATTAAACGTTTTAAGGATAACGCTAGGGAAATTAAATTTATAGATAAAATTTACAAACTAAATAATATGTCACCAATAAAAATTAACATGTTTATTAATACTTAAGCAATAAAACAATTATTAACCTCCATATTCTTTAATTTTTAAATTTTTTTCTACAAATTTAATCGCTTTACAATTAAAACGTTAAAAAGGTGTCAGGCAAAGACTCCAGTCCAATCTTTGTCCTCATATCTGTAACCATCTTTCGGCTCTTTCCCTTGTAATAGCTAACATAGCTGTCTTTTTTGTATCTTCTGGTTTTGTGGGATGTCAGTGCGGAAGAACCTTCACACTAACACTTATTTCCTCCATCCCTAAATGCAGTAATCCTCCGGAAAATGGCTTCCTTGAAGGAACTGCTCACCCAAGAACGAGTCGGACTAGAAAAAAATAAGTACCCGAAAGGCCAGAAACCATTGATGTACAGAGAAAGAGATGAACTTACGGCTCTATTTCTGCCTGTGCACATCTGCCAGGATCGAAAAAGTTACGATTTTCCGCACCACAAGGCTCGGACGCGAAAAGGGTCGTCGAGGAGGGTGAGTACTACTTCGGAGAGGTCGAATTCCAAGTCATTGGTTTCGGAGAGTTCGATGGCTAGTGAGCCTGCTGCCATTGATGAAGTTACCACTAGAGCTGTGGTTTCGATACTTAGCGGTTATGTTGGGAGGTATGTGAAGGATGAGGGTTTTCGGGAAACAATCCGCGAAAAGTGCAGGGCTTGCTTGGTGAGAAAGAAAAAGGATCTGGATAATGGGATGTTGGGAAACTTGGAACTGGGTATTGAAAGTGTTGATAAGTTGGTGGAAGATCAATGGTCGGAAAGTATGGAAGTTAGGACGAAAAAAGTGAAGAATACGATTCGGGTTTTGAACGTTGTTGGTTCCTCAAAATCTAGCAATTCTCATCTCTCTGCTTGTGCTCAACTCTACTTGTCGATCGTTCACAAGATTGAGAAAAATGACCGGCTTTCGGCGAGGCAATTGCTTCAAGTGTTCTGTGATTCAGCGAGTTTGGCAAGAACACATTTTCTTCCTGATCTTTGGGAGCATTTCTTTCTTCCACATCTTTTACATGTGAAGATTTGGTATGCCAGGGAAATGGATGTTCTTTCGAGCTCAGAGGACGGCGAGAAGGAGAAGAAAATGAAAGCCGTGGCAAGAGCGTACGATGAACAAATGGATATGGGAACTACAAGGTTTGCTTTGTACTACAAAGAGTGGCTTCAAGTTGGAGCTGAGGCCCGTCCTGTTCCTCCTACTATACCTTTGCCTTCTTCGATACGCAGTTGCAGATCATCAAGAAGGAGATCATCGGATTCTTACACTTCACATTCCTCGCTCAACAAAAATTTGTAAGTAGTACTAATATATGAAAACATTTTAATCACTTTTGCAAAACATTTTGAAAGGATATTTGATTTGTAGTTTGTGCTGTAATTGTGTATCTTGTTTGATGGCTTCGGAAATCACTGAAGATACCACGCTGTGTTTGGCCCCGCGCTTGAGCGAAAATCTGTGGAGCTCAATCATCGAAATGGAGTTTTGAACGATACTTGGGGTCTAGATGAGGTGGAAAAGTTGTGTGTAGATGAAGATGATTACAACCATCTCGGTTATGTTCATGTGAGTGAATCTGTCTTCATCTCAGTTCTTTACTACATTCATTTTTCGTAAGTAATTGAATGTTGCAGGGAGAATTCACATTGTCACCGTTTTCTGGTTTTGTCAGAGTGGAGAAAGGTCTAGTCGGAGAAGGTCATCAAGCGAAAATCATAGAAATCCAGTAATCGCGCTATGGCCTGAGTCGGAGGCACAGAAGACGGGCCATTTTGGATTCTTTAGATGCCAGAATGCACCAACAGAATGCTTGGTGAACAAGAACCTCATGGTCAAGAACAATTCAATCCGTAACCAAGATAACTCCCATCTTCCACCTCTAAGCAACTTAAGCCGGGCTATTAGCACTATCTACTCCTCCGATAATCTAAGCGATTGCGAAAGTGCAATTCGTGTGATTACCAAGGCTTGGTTGGACTCCCATGGTGATCCTGTCATTGAGGTTGAGCTATCAAAGCCACCTGTTATTCAGGGAATGCTGGAGGTGTTGTTTGTTTCTAGTAATGACGAAATTTTGGAATTAGTAATCTCGGTTTTAGCTGAATTTGTAGCGAGAAACAAGATGATTAGACATATCATACTGAACTCGGATCCACAGCTTGAGTTTCTTATGAGACTTCTAAAAAGCAGTGGTCTATTTTTGAAAGCTGCAATTCTGCTTTACTTGTTGAAGCCAAAGGCAAAACAGATGATATCTGTCGGATGGGTGGCACTAGTCCTTCGAGTACTAGAGTTTGGAGATCAGTTGCAGACGCTATTCACAGTTCGTTGCAGTCCTCAAGTGGCGGCGTTGTACCTTTTAGACCAGCTTCTTACTGGTTTTGATGAAGACCGAAACTTGGAGAATGCAAGAGAGGTAGTTTCTCTTGGAGGGTTGAGCCTTCTGGTGACAAAAATCGAGAGAGGGGAAACTCGTGAGAGGAACAACGTTGCTTCAGTCATTGCACGTTGTGTTCGAGCTGATGGAAGCTGTCGAAACTACTTGGCTGATTTTCTCAACAAGGCTTCTCTTCTTGAACTCATTGTACTTGGAAATGGTACTGGCTCCGCATTCGCTTTGTTGATCGAAATACTATGCCTTAGTAGGTATGGATTTGTTTTGAACTCTTTTCATTTTTCTTGTACGTTTTATATGATCTTTTCACATTTTGATCAACTGAATGATTCTTCGCAGACGAACAAAAATCACTGAAATCCTAAATGGACTGAAAGAAGGATCCGGCGGCGTTAACACAATGCAGATTTTGTTGGTCTATCTGCAGAGAGCTCCACTTGAAGAACGCCCGTTGATTGCAGTCGTTTTACTTCAGCTTGATCTTATGGTAAATCCGTCCTTCGTGATTACGCAACTTTCTCGTAGAAATTGTAAAATCTTTCTAAACTCATTTCAACTTCTGGCAACCAAACTGTTCAGATAAGTACTTAAATCTTTGCCCTAGGGTTTTATATATATCTTGAATAGTTCCCATATGGAGTAGCAGTTTTGTTGCAGGGAGACCCTTTCAGGAGCAGTGTATATAGAGAAGAAGCCATTGAAGCAATCATAGAAGCTTTAAGCAGTCGAACATGCAGCAAAAAAGTCCAGCAACGATCGTCAAGAGCTCTCTTAATGTTGGGAGGCCGGTTTTCTAACACCGGCGAGGCATCAACAGAACAGGGGCTTTTACAACAAGCCGGTTACAGTCATTGGCCAAGAAATTCATTTCACTTCAAAGAAAATGTTGTGGATGGTTTTGCGCACTCGGTAAGCTTTCTACTACCCCAAACCAGCTGAAATTTTTCGAAAAACAAACAAATAATGGCACCATTTTTATGTGATCCGAAAAATCAGAACGAAGACGAAGCAGCAACGGAAAATTGGCAAAGGAAAACAGCCACTGTTTTGTTAAAAAACGGCAACAGGAAACTACTCGTGGCCCTTTCGGATTCCATGGCGAATGGCATCCCGAGTTTAGCGCGATCGAGCCTTGTGACGGTGTCGTGGATGAGTAGGTTTGTCGATGCAGTCGGAGATGAAGATTTAGGGTCCATGGCATGCTCGGTTCTTGTGCCTCAGCTGCTAGAATCACTGAATTATGACAGAGATGTGGAGGAAAGAGTGCTTGCTTCATATACATTGCTGAATCTAGCAAAAAGTTCAGGTATGTCTTTCCAAAATTAAAGTTAAATAATAGAAACTTCAACGAAAAACTCCTGATACTGTTCATTTTAACGAAAAACTACATTTTTACATTAAAAAGTCAATTCTGGTATTATTCACTTTACCTTTTATTTTGTCCTTATCATTAAACATCTAAGTTTTCAACCCATTTTCATTAGTTTTCCTTTAAATAATTTGATTAATTAATTAATTTATTTGTGTCGTGAAAAATTTCAGTTCATCAAAACGTCCCTATGCTATCATCAGTGGGCAAAGAGTTGCTTAGGAAACTTCAGAACCTGTCCTTAGTGACATGGACGGCTAATGAGCTTATTTCAATCATCACAAGCAACTAAAGGCATCACTGTGAGGGGGATTCTTACACGTTAGCGGAGGTCATACGATGAGTGTTGTAATCATGCAAGGATATACTCTCGGTGACGCCCAAGTCTTTCTCCACCGTGAGACCTAAATTTGTTCCAAATTAGTGAAACTTCCTTGGAGGCAGTTTCATTTTTTCTTTGTTGGCGTGTGTATGTGCGTTCACATGTTTGTTTGTAATGGTTCTCTTTCTTCCAAAAATGGCTATTTTTGTATAGTGCAGCATATTTGAGGGGTAAAAGATTATTTATCCAACCAAAAAATTATGAGCACAGAGCCTGTTCAATCCACTTATATACAGACAATGTTACAAACGCAAGAATTTAACCCAAACTGTCACCAAAGGCAAGTACCATCAATCCACTTATATACAGACGTTCTGGTGCAAAAATAAGGAAAACTAACGAAAAGTAAAAAAAAAACTTCCCTTTTAATGAAAAACCCTTTTTAAAGGGACAGTGAATAGTACCAGGGAAATGTATAAATGTGGTTTTTCATTAAAAATGAACAGTATCAGGAGTGTTTTATTAAAACTCCAGCAAAAATATCTCCCAAACAAGTAACAAAAACGACCAACATCCCAATCTCAAAGTTTGAACCTGCCATGTCCACATATACCCAAAACCTTTCACTCACCACCCAAATACCTCAAATCCCACAATGATTAAAGAATTTGGGCCACCACCCAGAATGACCTGTCATGCCAATCCGCTCAAAGAAATCTATCACAAACAAGTGCAACCAATGACAGAAGTAACTTCCAGACTCGTGCACTTGTTGATAAGTTTGCACAAATAGAAACAGAACTAGAATCTACCCCCTAATCAACAAATATATCCAAATTTAGTCCCTGATCATGACATGTTTCTCTCCCATTGTCCTTATACATAATAAAAGGGGAATCTCTCCAGTAGAAACAAGAAATCCATTCCAAGTTTATATGTCTGCAGATGACCTGCACATTTTTGTGGTCCTAACAGAGCCCCAAGAATTGGCCAACCATCACATGCCAGGAATCTAAGGAAACTAGGGAAAGGACCACAAGTCTAGAGGGAGAGCCATAAACTTTTAGATATATTGTCTTTCGATGCAAAGGTAATTACAAATTTTGTAGACACATAGGCAAGTGATTTCTACACCACTTTTTTCTCCACCTACACACCCTTGTAGATTTTTAGCATTCGGATAGAAATAATCAAAGAAGAATCAAGGAAAACAAGTAGACAGGAGTGCAGGAATTATTTCCCAACATGTATTGTATTTGTAAATAATCCAAAAATCGCCCCAACAGTGTATTTCCTTCCTATTTATAAACTCTACACAGACCTAAAACTTGCAGCATTCATTTTATGAGCAGAAAGAACGACAGTAAAGACAACGGTGTCTGGAGCCTACTTCTAATTTAAACCTTCTGTGTTTTGTACCATTTCGACTCGATTCATACATATCACACACAAGAAAGAAACACAAGTGCTCAAAACGATTTGGAACCACTAAAGAACACACAAGATCTAACATACTAACTACAATGAAAATGCTTAACATACCATTTCGATTAAAAAAACCATTAGATTCACACACAAACCCTTTTTCAGGAAGTTGGAATTGCATCCTGGTTTGCCAACTTACAGAACCATATCCGTCCTGTTCCACAAAAAAAAAATAGATCATGGGAACGAGCTTCGACCTTCATATGAAAAACATTATGTTTTCCAGGTCAGCATGCAATTTATAAAACTTATCATCTAGAGAAGCCACTGAGTGTGGTGACGATGCCAATGCTGCTGCTGCTGATGATGATGAGGAATAGTAGGAGGAGGAAGATACTGAATCTCGAGACTGTCGCTCGATACTCTCATGGTATAACCGCCCTCTATATGCAACAAGGTCAGCATAGTATACCGGTGGTACCAAAGCTACAGGTTTAGTACACCTTGCTAAGGTGAAGCATAAGTCATAAATGAGCTTCTGCAATTGGTCAGAGGTAAACCTATGCTCATCCCAAAGAACATAGTAGTGTGTGGGTTTGCTTGTTCCGAGGGATCCATAATGACTGCAAAGATAAAAGTCAAACTCAAACGGGTGCACGATTGTTGTATCCACAACAGTTCCCGGTAACACATTGCATGTTGGACTCCCATCCTTCACATTCTCTAGAAACAAACGAGTATGGTGCCGCTTTTGGGCAACAACAAGTGTTATGGTAGGATAGTATTTTTTACATCCGAAAGCCCTCTTCATATCTAGTAACTCTTCATTTAGAACCATATCAAACTGGCCCTCACTGACTCCATCACGGAAGACAACAATTCTGTCTGGCTTGACTTTATTCAATCGCTCATAAGTTTCAACAAGCTCCAGGCACATGTCTCCAAAACTCAATATCCTTTCGCTACGGTGTTGCTGGGGTCGAACTCGTGCAGCATAACGATTCAAAGCAGGCCAGTTTACAGTGGCAACAACAGCCGCAATTGATGGACTTTTTTTGTTTTGCGCAGCAGGATGATTGACATCGGCCCCCATAAACATAACATGGCCTGCACCCCCAAAGAGGGGGAGCCGATCAATTAGCTCTACATTACTACCTCCAAGCTTTGCATTAATCTTAAGTGCAAGGTTTCCAAGATACTTTTCATTTGCTTTGTTGGCCATATTTGACAAGCAGCACTGTGTCACTATACCAATTTGAGTCTCGGAGATCCACTTCAGATACTTGTAACCAGGATCTCTTCTAGGCATTACACAAATAATTAATTGCAAGTAGCCTTTTCCTTTCTTGTGTACCTCTTCATTAACACTTTCAAGTACCTGGCGAAGCATCTGAACACTAGAGAAGGGTCTCATTGTAGTGCCTTGGTATGAAAGAGGCTCTTCCATTCTGATTCCCAGCTCATTGCACCGATTGATGAGCTTTGGGATGAAGCCGTGGTTCAGTACAAATCGATCATGACAGGTGAAGTCAAGTAAAGCCCAGCGATTGATTGGTTTTCCTTCCATTACAGACTTTCCAATCAGATTCCAGTTGCATTTCTCTCTGTCAACGGTTACCTTATTCACCTTGCCATCAGAAGCACCGAACTTCAATTCTGGTGGGCCAATGACACGCCCTGTTACTGGTGTCATATTCTTGTTAATTTCAATTCCAAAATTTTCAATTATGCCACCACTGCCAATAACACAGGATCATACTTAATAATGACAGCAGTTTTTATACAGGATTACTTTACTGAAAATGGTTATAACTATCGCCATATATATAAGAATCAAACAGAATACTGGTTTCAACCTTCAGAGAAACCAACTGCCTGCTAACTGTGCAAGTTTAGCAAAATCGGACTCACAAACCACAAGAGAGAACATAAATTTACTTACCCACAGGGTCCATCATCAGATTGTATAATGTCGCATATCTTCCTCTGCCTATCACGCGGTTGAGCCAATGACCTACTCCTCAACATCATGGCTGCTTCTCTGTCCAAGCGCTCCTTTGAATACTTTTGCCCCTCAGCTAACACACAGAACTCCATAGGTGTATCGTTCCTTCTACCATTTTTCCCCAAATCCAAGCAAGGAATGTCTTTATACTGGATTCCCTTGTATCTTTCCCTGAAATAATCGACAAGTCTAACTTTCCTTGGCGGAAACTGGCCATCTATGTCTACATCATAAAATGTAATATCTCCTGCATTCTTATCAGTCAGCCCCTTGATGATGTACTTTTGCTTGGTTTTACGGTGCATCACAGTTACTTTCAGTCCTCTCAACACACGCTCAACCTCTCTCCTAAACCTCTCGAAATTATTTAAAGTAAAACCCGTAATCTGCTCTTGGAGAAAATCTATAACTGGCAAGCGCTTATAAAATGCCAGGACTGAGTAGTCAAGACACAGGGAAGGACCTTGGGAAGTGAGCCTTACAGAATCTTGAAACCCTCTAGATGCAGAAATACCATGTCCAAGGTCATCGTTTAGACTAGTATCCACAGGGTAATAGTTTCGCCCAACAGCAATCAAGCGCCTACTTGGATTCTCTTTCATCACCAAATCCATACCGTGTAATATATCACGAGGGATAGACAATAGGTGGCCACTCATGTACTCCTTCAACTTGCAAAGCTTGAGCTCGTTTACTAACTTTATAGTAAATATGTATGTAGTAAACCGCGTGTCTTCTTCATCAGGAACCTCTACCTTAAATGATCCAGTGGGCAACCGCACTGCACTGAAGATGTTCTTTTCACCATCGTATGCAGTACTTGACAATGGAAAGTCCGTAGGTTTATCAGAGGATAGCTTCTTCCTGATTGCAGAGAGCTCAGACTTGGAAATTTTCATATGATTAGGAGCAGGGGTCTCTGATTTGACATCAACACCGTAGTGCATTATGATACTCTCAGGATTGAACGAGATATTAAAATGATTAGAACGAAGCATAACAGTTTGGATAGCTTTTGTGCCTCCGTTGTCTGGCCGTTTTGCTGAGAGATTCTTGTCTGCATTGCCCGAAGAAGATGAAGGAGGCGTCTGTTTCGAAATTTCCAGAGATCGCAATCGAGGAACAAAAGTATCTATTTAGAAAAATAAACAAAACATTAGGTGTTATCCTCAGTGGTGACTGTTTATGCAAACTAAAAAATGCTAGACTACTAAAGTCGTACCCAGTGCACAAGGCTCCCGCTTTAAGCAGGGTCTGGGAGAGGTGAATGTTGGCTAGCCTTACCCCCATTTATGGAGAGGATGCTCCCAAGTCTCGAACCCGAGACCTACCGCTCATGGGCGGAGGCACTTGCCATCGCACCAAGTCTCGAACCCTAGACTACTGAAACGCATTTTTTCCTCTGTGAACATATTTATGCAAAAACTCAGTAAAACCAACCAAATGACCAGTTCAATGTTCGGAAGTGCCTTTAAATTTTTTTTGACAAAATTTGGAAGAAAAAACTTGTTATAAAAACGCTTTTGAGTTGCAAAAGCACTTGGAAACGCTTCAAAAGCAATTGGATTTTTATTAAGGAAAACTAATAAAAAGGGCTTGAAAACTTTGAGTTTTAATGATAAGGACAAAATAAAGGGTAAAGTGAATAGTACCAGGATTGACTTTTTAGTGTAAAAATGTGGTTTTTCATTAAAGTGAACAGTATCATGTGCTTTTCGTTAAAGTTCCCTTTTTTTTAGTGGGCTAAACCTCACAATGGGCAAGCCACAGTAATTTAGTTTGAATTCATCTTTAGAGAAAATCAAACTTAAAACCTCTCACTCACTAGTACTAAGTGGCCAAAAGAAATTGGATTTATATCAAAAAATTTAACGTACTTCTAATAAAAACGATTCTAGTAAAAGCTCTTATGAGATAAAGTGCTTTCTTGAGAAGCGATTGCAAACAGGCTTATTGTAATCACTATATAAACATTATATCACCACATTCTCATTATATACATACAAGTGTAACACATACAAACTCAAACAGGAAAACCTAATCAGATTAAAATTAGGGATTAAAAAAAATGCAATTAGTTCTCGAGGATCCATACCAGGAGGAGGAGGGGAAGTAGGAGGAGAGTTCGCTAGGGCTGGAGATGCAGGGGTGGGCGCTGTGGACACCCACGCTCTGTTGGGCCTACCGCTCCATGGAGAAGGTCTCCCCGGACGGCCCCACTTGTTATCATGCTGCTCCTGCGGTGGTTGTTGACGGTGGTACTGGGACCCTCTACCACCACCACCCCTGGAACCACCATAACTTCCCCAACCGCCTCTTCCTATCTCTTTGTCTCCTCCACTCCCTCTTTCATCGCCGTCACTGTCTCTCCATCTTCCTTTTCGCCATTCGCCGCCGCCGCTGCTTTCCATTGGAAAAATCGGGAGCGAACTCAAAAAATCGAGAGAAAAGTGGCCTCAAATTTCACTCCTTTCTTCTTTTTCTTCTTATATGCGAGGGTGCAGATTGAATGACCATCTTGCCCTTGCTCGATTGCCTTGGTCGCGAAGGGTCAACCGCCGAGAAGACCGTTGGTAGTGGAAGCCGAAAAGTTCGGGCTTTTGGTGGGAAACCCAGTAGCTTTGGTGTTAATCCCCATTTTACCCCAAACTTGATTTTAAAAAAAGAAAGAAAACTAATAAAAAAATGTTTGAAATTTTTGAGTTTTAATTTTAAGGATAAAATAAATGATAAAGTAAATAGTACTAGGATTGACATTTTTAGTGTAAAAATGTGATTTTTCGTTAAAATGAACGGTACTAAGAATTTTTCGTTAAAATTTCCTTAAAAAAATCATCTTAAATAAATGAGAATAATATTGTCTCCAAAAAAAAAAAAAAAAAAACTCTTTCTCAATTCAATTACTCGTACTTGTGTATGCACTTCAAAACATCATTGATATCGATCGATTGTAGCTAGAAACAAGTGAGAATTAAAAAAAGAACATTTTTCTTTCGCGATTCTAATATTATACGTAAATAATACAGGTAAAAAAATAACATAAATTAAAAGGAAATTCATGTAACCAAAGCACGACGTTAACAAATAGATTAACTTTCCATTCCCACAAATATACATGTCATCCAACATTCTTACATTCACAACTTTAAAATGATATATGAGACCCACATTCATAACAAGGACTTACCACTGTTTTAGATCCACAAAATGATTCGAAACGACATGTGAGCACAGAACGTATGAAGTAGAGAAAACGCTAAACATAACATTACGACACAGAAACCCATTAGATTCACGCACAAACTCCTTTTCAGCAGGTACAAAAAAGAGACTGCGGGATCATGCTTTGGCCTTCACACGAAAAACATTATGTTTTCCAAGTCAGCGTGCAGTTTGCAGAACCTTTCATCAAGAGAAGCCGCTGACAGCGGTGAATGTGTCGAGGAGGAGGACGAGGAGGAGGATACTGAAGCTGGAGACTGTCCCTCCGTACTCTCGTAGTATAATCGCCCCCTATATGCCACGAGGTCGGCATAGTACACCGGTGGGATCAATGATACAGGTTTTGTACATCTTGCAAAGGTGAAGCACAAGTCATATATAAGCTTCTGTAATTGATCTGAGGTAAACCGATGCTCGTCCCAAAGAACATGGTAGTGTGTGGGTTTGCTTGTTCCAAGGGCTCCGTAATGACTGCAAAGATAGAAGTCAAACTCAAACGGGTGCACGATTGTTGTGTCCACAACAGTTCCCGGTGATATATTGCCTGCGGAACCCCCATCCCTTGGATTCTCCAGAAACAGACGAGTATGGTGCCGCTTCTGGGCAACAATAAGTGTGATGGTTGGATGGTATTTTATACTTTCAAAAGCCATCTTCAGATCTAGCAACTCTTCGTTGAGAACCATATCAAACTGGCCCTCACTGACTCCATCACGGAAGATAATAATTTTCTCTGGCTTGACTTTATTCAATCGCTCATAAGATTCAACAAGCTCCAGACACATGTCTCCAAATTTCATTATCTTCTCCACACGATGGTACTGGGATCGAACTCGTGCAGCATAACGATTCGCAGCAGGCCAGTTTACAGTGGCAACAACTGCTGCAATTGATGGACTTGTTGTGTTTCGCGCGGCAGGATGATTGACATCAGCCCCCACAAACATAACATGGCCTGCACCCCCTACAAGGGGGAGCCGATCATTTAGCTCTACATTACTGCCTCCAAGCTTGGCATTGATCTTGAGTGCAAGATTTGCAAGGTACTGGTCATTTGCTTTGTTGGCCATATTTGACAAGCAGCACTGCGTCACTATACCAATTTGAGTCTCAGCAATCCACTTCAGATGCTTGTAACCAGGGTCTCTTTTAGACATTACACAAACAAGTAACTGCAAGTAGCCATTGCCTTCTTTTTTTGCCTTTTCATAGACGCTTTCAAGCAGTGGACGAAGCATCTGAACACTAGAGAATGGCCTCATTGAAGTGGTTTCATACAAAACAGGTTCTCCCATTCTGATTCCCAGTCTGTTGCACCGAGCGATGAGCTTTGAGATGAACTGGTTAGGGTCCAGTTTGAAACGATCAGAACTGCTGAAGTCAAGCACGGCCCAGCACTTGATTGGTTTTCCTTCCACAAGAGTCTTCCCAACCAGATTCCATTGACATTTCTCTCTGTCAACAGTCACCTTAATCACCTTGCCATCAGAAGCACCCAACTTCAACTCAGGTGGGACAATCACACGCCCTGTCACTGGTGTCAGATTCTGGTTGACCTCAAATCCAAAATTTTGAATGATGCCACCACTGCCAACAACAAAATAATCAGGATCTTAATCACTGCCGAATTAAGTTACTCAAAAAGGTTATGACTATTGCCATATTATAAGCATTGCTCATGTAAAAAGATGTTTATGATTCTATATGCTTAGATTTCCCTAAAACAGAATAAGAGTTCGCACTTCTCACTTTCAGAGAAGCAACTACGTACTAACTAAAATCATCTACACTAGTACAAAATCTTCCATGCACGAGGAATACTGAATTCACGAAAATTCAAATGAACAGTAGAAGGGGATTAAAGTCTAATTTACTAGAAAAACGAGGGACAGAAATTCACTTACCCGGAAGGTCCATCATTTGATCGTACCATGTTGGATATCATGTTCTGTCTGTCTCTTGGTGAAGGCAATGAGATGTTCTTCAGCATGACGGCTGCTTCTTTCCCCAAATACTCCTTTGGATACCTTTGCCCCTCAACTAAGACACAGAACTCCATTGGTGTATCATTCCTTTTACCATTTTTCCCTAAATCCAAGCAGGGAATGTTTTTGTACTGTATCTCTCTGTATTTGTCCCTGAAATAATCAGGAAGTCTAACTTTCCTTGGTGGACTCTGGCCATCTATGTCTACAGCATCAAATGTAATTTCTCCTGCATTCTTATCAGTCAGCCCCATGATGACGTACGTTTGCTTGGTTTTCCGGTGAGTCACAGTAACTTTCAATCCCTTCAATGCATCCTCAACCTCTCTCCTAAACCTCTTGAAATCATTTAATGTAAAACCCCTTATCTGCTCTTGGAGAAATTCTGTAACTGACATGCGCTTATGAAATGCCAAGACTGAGTAATCGAGACACAAGGTAGGACCCTGGGATGTGAGCTTCAAGCTATGCTGAAAACCTCTGAAGGCAGCAACACCATATCCAAGGTCATCGTTTGGATCAAATTCAGTAGGGTAAAAGTTTCGCCCAACAGCTATCATGCGTCTAGCTGGATTCTCTTTCATAACCAAATCCATACTCTGCAATATATTACGAGGGATATCCAACAGCTGACCGCTTAGGTACTCCTTCAACTTGCGAAGCTGGAGCTCCTTCGCAAGCTTTATAGTAAAAATGTACGAACTGAACCGTGTGCCTTCTTCCTCAGGAATCTCCACCTTAAATGATCCAGTGGGCAACGGCACTGCACTGAAAATGTTCTTTTCACCATCATATGCGGTACTTAACAAGGGAAATTTCGAAGGATCATCAGAGAATAACTTGTTCCTGATTGCAGAAAGTTCAGACTTTGATATCTTCACAGGAAGGCCATTCTTAGCAGGGTGTTCCGGTTTAACATCAACATCATAGTGCATTATAATACTTTCAGGATTGAACGAGAGATTAAAATGATTAGCGCGAAGCCTAGCAGTTCGGATAGCTTTTGTGCCCCCATTATCAGGCCGTTTTACTTGGACAAGATTGGCCGCCTTGTCTAAAGAAGATGAAGCAGGTGCCTGTCTTGAAATTGCCATTGATTGCATTGCCGGAACAAGATTATCTGTGCAGAAAACATAACAAACAAAAGGTATATCACCAACAAATTATTCATGCAAATTCAAATAACTGGACTAACCGCAGGAAAAGACCCGCAGAACAAAATGCAGAGTCAGTAAGCCAAAACTGCCCAACTCTGACAAACAATTTTTCCACTCATACAAAACAATTTGCTTCCGAAAACCGGACTCCAAATCAAATTGTCTATCCAATGTATATAGCAAAGATGGAACATTTCTAGTAAAAATCAATCAAATGCTCGAACCAAACGTGCGGCAAAACCGCTCCCTACTGGGTCAGTTGAATCGAAGTAGATAAGCAACAAGCATACAATTTATCACCACAGCATTATATGTCATAACATACACTACACATACCAGTGAAAAACCCAAACAGAAACTAAATCAGATCAAAATTGCAGTGGCTTACTCTCCAAATTAACTATGCTTCGTAGTCTACCATCACAGTTACCAATTACTTACAATTGTATCTGAAAAAGGACCTCGAATGAAAAGAAAGAAGAAAAACTCATACCAGGAGCAGGAGAGATGTTCGGGGCCGGTCCGGCCGGAGATGGAGGCGGAGCAGGCGCTCTGGGGCCCCATATTCTGGCAGGAGCGGGACTATTCCATGGATTAGGCCTCGCTTGCTGACTCCGATTCTGATTCGGCTGTCGTTGCTGCTGTTGCTGCTGTTGTGGCTGATGGTGGTGGAACTGTGGCCCGCCACCATGACCGCCTCTTCCTCTCTCTCCTCCACCTCCTCCACCTCTCCCTCTATTTCCTCTGCCATACCCGCCTTGATCACCCCTTCCACCACCACCACCATCACTGCCTCTCCCTCTTCCCATTCCCCTTCCTCTGTATCCACCGCTACCGCCGCCTCTTTCCATTGGAGGAATCGGGAGCAAAGGCACAAATCAACGAGAAAACTCGACTCAAATTCCTCCTCGCTTTCTTCTACTCTCTCTCTCTCTCAAAATCCACAAAAACAAACGGATGAGAAGTTGGTCCATCTCATATGCGCGGGGAGTGACCGAAATGACGTTATTACCCTCGCGGGGATTGTCGCGCAAGTCAATCACGAGGAAGACGTGTAGTGTAGCCGGGAGAGGGTTGGAAAGACGAAATGTCCGGGCGCTTTTGTGTTTTGGGGGGAAAAAATCCAGAAGCTTCGATGGAACGACGGTGGGTCCCGCGTTTTGCAAAAGAGAAAGGAATGGATTTGGATCCTCTCCTGAGTCAATGGAGAGAATCTTCCTTACCAAGTATTGTAGATCGTTGAATTTTCATCTAACGAAAATCCTTTATTTGTAACATTTGGATAAAAATCCAACGATTTATAATGCTTGGTCAGGAACATCCTCTCTATTGGCTCAGGATCCAAATCCGAAAGGGTTGAGGACAAGCGTGAGGAATCTAACGGACGGACTATTTGATGACATGTTCTGTTTCGTTCCTTCTCGCCAATCGTCATCTCTCTCTCTCTCTCTCTCTCTCTTTTTATTTTTAAATTTCTTGTTTTTAACGAAACATGTGCTTAAAATTCACATTTTTTTAATTCTTGATATTCAACTTGCGTTTCGCTTTCTTTTAGTGTCAAAATTCGTTAATAAATATATTAAATTATTTACCTGACACGAATAAAATATAATATTGCTAAGATGTGAGCCATGTGTGAAAATGAAAATGAATTGAATTTTAGGAGACATAGATGTAATTATGGCATTAATCAATCATTATTATTTAATGAATTTTTCAAATCAAACAATTGACATATCATGCGTGACAAGAAAAAAAATATTTGACAAATTATTACCCTCCTTTAATTCGCTATAAATTTGATCTTACTCTATAATCTATCTATATTATAATCTTATCAGAGTTATAAGTTAAGAAATTTAAATATAAGTGTCGAGGTTTATACTGTTTAAACCAATTTGACTATTTTAAGATATCAGTAGTAGTTCTTCTTTGGAAACACCTTTAACTACCGGCACTAGAGAGCTTGAAAAGGTGATTGTAAATGCTCTCGTGCTTGCTGTCTAGCAAACCTACAAGGATGTCCGTGTCAAAGGAGACTTCAAATTAACTATTCATTGCATTTTTTTTGAAAGGTGCTACACCTTAGCCCTTGAAGGCTTTATTGGATAACATATGTTACATGACAATCCTTTCTACCACATTCATGGAAACATATCTATCGTAAAGCTAATTTTGTCGCAAATACAACTACAAAATATAAAACACCATGGTTGGTTCTTATTTGTAGAATAAAAGTATTTATAAATACTATAAGTGTTTTACTTGACTCCTTCACATAATTTTACATGATTGATTCTTTATACTGCTATTTTAACGTCCTGGTGTTAAATAAGTCCTTAAATTGTCATCCCTAGTCTAGGTTACCTGATGCCCGGGCCCTCAATAGATCGCCCCTAATAATCCATATTTTTCTATCGTAAGGATGTAGCTATTTGAGAAAAATAATCAAGGAATCTTACGTGCAGGCGTAAAACCCCCAATGAATATATATTTCTTTGAAGGATCGGTGTTTTGTTTTTTCATTGCAAAAAAACATGTAAGCCAAAACTGGTGTAGCTATCCAAATACGTGTGAGATAAGGAGAGAAGATGTTCTAGGGTTTAGTGTGTTGTGGGTTTAAGTGAGTGGATAAAGTTGGATTAATTAGTTTGTTCTTTAGCTTAGGTTAATTAGGTCCCTTTGGTTTGTTCGTCAACAGATGGATTTTTCATTAAAAAAACTAAGCAAAAATAGGTTAGAATGCAATTATAATGTCAATTAGCCTTCCAATTATATCTCTGTTTCCCTCCCCCCTCGCTCTTGACACTTTCTTTTTGAAGAAATTTTTCAGTGTGTCGGGAATATGACACGGTGCACAAAGTGTTAGACAATTAGTTGAAAAAACTTTCTTTTCAAGTTTTCAACTAATTGTATTATTACATTTAGGGGGTGTTTGTTGCGCTGAACTATCTCGGACTGGACTAGCTTCAAGGACTAAGCTGGACTGGCTTAGACTAGACTAAGCTGGACTAACTTAGTGAAGCGTTTGGTGCAGTGTTGGACTAAGAAGCGGATAATAACAAATTCTAATATTATATTATTTAATATATAAATTATTAATATTTTATTATAATCTCGGTGACCGGAGATGACGAGGAGTCTATCGGGAGTGGTTGTTGAGCATGACGAGGACGAGAGAGGATAGTCTTAGCTAGTCCCATGGTTATTGGGGGGTCTCGCTAAGACCTCTTAGTGAAGGGTTTTGTCCATGCTAGTCCCCTTTAGTCTCATTAATGTTAGTCCCAGCATGAAACAAACACAGTATTGGACTAACAGCTAGTCCAGTCCAGTCCAGTCCCATTTAGTGAGGGCAAACAAACGCCCCCTTAGTGTAACGAGCTGTATTTCTGCACACTAAAAGATCTCTCCTATTTTGCACCACACAGAAAAGAAAAAATCATTGTACCTACACGTGTTCAGCACAACATGAATATGAGATAATCCCAACAAAACGCACATTAAAGTTTTGTACTTTTTTTTTTTTTTGATGAATTTTAATTGTCGGTTTCATTCCACGCTTTATAATTTTTTCTAATGAATTTTAATTGTCGGTTTCATTGTTTTGTAAGTAAAGTTATAATTAGCTAATGCTCCATGGTTTCCCCCACCCACCCACACACAGAGGCTTTATAATATAATGTACTTACACAACATCTATAAATAAACAATATCGTATTTAAAAACTCTCGAATTTTTCCATCATTTAATTTAGGGAACTTTAATGAAAAGTACGCGGTACTGTTCACTTTAACGAAAAACCACATTTCTACACTAAAAAATCAATCCTGTTACTATTCATTTTACCTTTTATTTTGTCCTTATCATTAAAACTCAAAGTTTTCAAGCCCTTTTCATTAGTTTTCCTTTTAATTTATTGTACGAGTAAGCATTATTTGTATAAAACTTTGGCGAATAATATACGTAGTATAGAGACTAAATCATTCACAAACACATATGGATCCATGTATATACGTTGAAAATGAATGCGGTTTGGAGTATTTCTAGTGCATGTAGCTAGTGTTCAGGGAGCTAGCCGGCCTTGCGGACAACCTTTACCATCATAGCAAACGCATTTGAAAAGTAAGCAGGCTCCGGCGGTCGCACCTTCCCGTTCTGTGCAAGCCTTGTTGCAATTTGGACTCCACAAGCATGAACCCTGCCATGTGCTACTATAAGACCAATCACGGCATCCTATAAGCTCGCTATCTGCATTGTGCAAGAAACATATACAATCATAAGTAAAAGATCGAAAATGAGACATATATTTGCTATTTATCAGTACACTTTGAAAGTGAGACATATCAATTATGTCTTCCACCCGTACTATAACAAGGGGAATTACACACCATATGGAAAGTGGTGTTTCTAATACACGTAAAAACTTGTCTATTTTTACCTGCAACTGCAAAGACGATGAACAAAACAAAAAGCACAGAAAGGGAGATTGATTTTGAGGTTTTAGCCATCTTCTTCCTCAACTTTTCAATTAGTCATTAAAATTACAGTTGCACGGCACAACTTGTTTGAGTTTTAGGTGCTGTATATATATGCTTCACTTGGAATTGGGGGATCAGTTAGAGCATCCGTAGAAATATTGAGGTCCACTCGTTCCACCGTGTGGGCAGGTAAGCAAACCTATTGTGCACCTTATTTAGGTACAAACAAACATGTACAATTCGATAGAAACAACAACTACCACAGAAATATTGCCAAACAACATTTCTTTTGTAGGTTACAGTTTGATGTTTGAGTTGTTTGTTATGCAGATGCAGGTATCCAATTTGCACAAGGTACGTTCTCAAATGGTTAAGTCTTTACCATTTTGGATATCGCGATATCTTGGAGGTCTACGATATAGTCTTGGTTGCGAAATATTCAAATCATTTCAAGACTCACCACACGAAACAGGGTTCAGAGCAATTGTTAAGCATATTCGAAGTACATGATGTTTTCATCCATCGTTGAGTCCCAATGATGATTTGGGAAGACAACATCTCATGTATCGATCAGACCAAGATATGATACATCAATGAAGTCAACGCCAAGACATATTGCGTCTACATCACATCAGCAACCCATCAGGAAATTAAAGCAATCTGATTCCAAACACTCTTGCCGACCTCTTCACGATGTCATTGCCGAAGGCTACCTTCCAGAAGCTTGTCCGAGGAATTGGTACGCATAACTATTTATTTGCGATGCTTGCGATTCTCATTTGGAAGTTTTGTCAAACTCAATGGAGTATTCAGAAGTATACTCATTTGATCTTAATGTACTCTTTTCCTACGATTATAAGCATTTTTCCCACTGGGTTTTTGTTACCTAACTAGATTTTAACGAGACACCCATCCTGGGATGGTCATACCTTTGTGAGCATTGTGCTTTCATCTAGATGGCGTATAGTTTTGACTTAGTACAATAGTTTTAACTTAATACAAACTTCTCACGTTTTTCCTTAGTCCATGGGTTTTTCTCCTATACTGAGTTTTACCATAGTGAGGTTTTGAGAGTTTTACATTTTTATGCATTCTCTCGTTAATTTGAGACTTACATTCGCTAATTGAGTCGACAACTTCATCAACTGAACTTAGTTCATCGTTGAAGACGTGATGCACCATTTACTTAGTAATATATACACGCTCAAGGGAGAGTGTTGCAGTCTTAATTTAGTTAGGAATGTGATTATGTAAATCCTAGTCGATCCTTATGGGATTCTACCATATGTTTTGGATAGTATCATGTTTAAGTTATAATATCTACTGGATAAGGAATTTACCTTCTTACTACTATAATAAATGCTCAGTGGGAATGAGAAATCATACCTCTGAATTTTCCCAATTCTCTCTATGCTTGCCACACCTCTCTCAATCTCTCTATAACTCGTCAGATAATTAGGGCCTACAACAATAGATTATATATACATATATATATATATATATATATATTGTAATATATGATATTTTGACTCATTCATATAACGTTGCATGATTGGTTTTTAATATAAGAAAACTAATGAAAATGACTCGAAAACTTTGAGTTTTAACAATAAGGACAAAATAAAGGGTAAAATGAATAGTACTATGATTGACTTTTTAGTATAAAAATATGATTTTTCGTTAAAATAAACGGTACTGAAAATTTTTCGTTAAAATTCTATTTTTATATCGCAATTTTAACGTTCTTGTTTTCTATAAGTCCTTGTATTGTTATCCCTAGTCTTGGTTCCCTTGATGCCCGTGCCCATAATAGATCGCCCCTAATAATCAATATCTTTTTATAGTAAGGATGTACCTACTGAGAATATATTTGTTTGAAGGATCGATGTTTTGTTTCTTCTTTGCAAAAAACATGTAAGCCAAAACTGGTGTAGGTATCTAAATATGTGTGAGATAAGGAGAGTAGATGTTCTAGGATTTAGTGTGTTGTGGGTTTAAGTAGGTGGGTAAAGTGAGAATAATTAGTTTGTTCTTTAGCTTAGGTTAATTAGGTCATTTTCCATTAACAACCTAAGTGCAAAAATAGGTTAGAGTGCAATTATAATGTCAATTAGCCTTCCAATTATATCTCTGTTTCCCTCCCCCCGGCTCTTGACACTCTATTTTTGGCGAAATTTTTCAATGGGTTGGGAACACGACTCGTGTACAAAGTGTTATAGTATAATTAGTTGAAAAAACTTTCTTTTCAAGTTTCCAACCAATTATATTATTATATTTGGCGTATTGAGCCGTATTCCCAACACACGAAAAATCTCTCTTATTTTGCACCACATGGGGAAGAAAAAATCATTATGTCTACTCGTGTTCAGTACAACATGAAAGTGAGATAATCCCAACAAAATGCACATTGTACTTTTTTTTCTTCTAATGAATTTTAATCGTCGGATTCATTGTTTAGTAAGTTATAATTAGCTAATGCACCATGGTTCCCCCCTCCCTCCCCAAACCCACAGAGGCTTTATAATATAATATAATGTACTTGCACAAAATCTATAAATATACGAGTAAGCGTTATTTGTTTGAAACATTGACGAATAATATACATAGTACAGATACTAAATCATTCACAAACACATATGGATCCATGTATACGTACAATGTATGTACATATACGTTGAAAATGAATGCAGTTTTGGAGTATTCCTACTGCATGTAGCTAGTGTTGAGGGAGGCGGCCTTGCGGACAACCTTTACCATCATAGCAAACGCATTTGAAAAGTAAGCAGGCTCCAGCAGTCGCACCTTCCCGTTCTGTGCATGCTTTGTTGCAGTTTGGACTCCACAAGCATGAACCCTGCCATGTGCTACTATAAGACCAATCACGGCATCCTATAAGCTCGCTATCTGCATTGTGCAAGAAACATATACAGTCATAAGTAAAAGATCGAAGTAAAAAAAGAAAAGAAGTCAATCGATGACCTTTTTCATTACAAGAGATTTTTCGGTGTCCACACAATGTTATTGTTCCACTTAAATTATAACACGTGTATTTGCTATTTATCAATACACTTTGAAAGTGAGACATATCAACTATGTCTTCCATGCGTACTATAATAGTAGGAATTACACACCATATGGCAAGTGATGTTTCCGATACACGTAAAAACTTGTCTATTCTTACCTGCAACTGCAAAGATGATGAACAAAACAAAGAGCACAGAAAAACAGAATTTTTTTGAGGTTTTAGCCATCTTCTTCCTCAGCTTTTCAATTAGTAATTGCATGGCACTACTTGTTCGAGTTTTAGATGCGAATATATATGCTTGACTTGCAAAGTGGGGATCAGTTAGGGCATCTGTAGAAATATTGAGGTCCACTCGTTCCACAGTGCGGCAGGCAAGCAAACCTTATGTGCACCATATTTAGGTACAAATAACAACATGTACAATTGGATAGAAACAACAACTACAACAGAAACATTGCTAAAACACAAATCTTCTCCTCTCATCATGCTTATGCAGGTAAGTTCGTTGAGTCTATGTGTCCAGAGCCGAAGGACATTTAGATCCGAACTATTCATTTTAAATCCTGCTTTCTTCATTAGTCCATTACATTGGCCCAACTAACACATATCAAGGGTCTGAATCTCTTTTTTTTTAACGACTCGGATCTCAGGACACAAAGATTAGGAGAGAATCGGTTCAATTTCAAGAGCTCTGGCCATGTCTTTGGTCGTGTTGGGTTCTAAGGACATAGTTCAAGCTCATGATTTCCATGGCACTTTGTAACAGATCATGTATATCAATTTTTGGGCAGTGTAGGCTTGAATGGGCTAGGGTTAAACCGTTGCCGGGAACTTGGGCTGGGCTGCTTGTGGTTGTGAGAGAGGAAACTCTTCTTGCGAGACTTTTGCATGCAAAAAAATTTGGCACTTGTTTCATTACAGTTGAAACTTATTCGGCTTTGTGCCTCATTTTCACAAGATTACAAGAAGTTGAATCATGAAAAGTTGAAAACTCGTATAAAATACGTTGACGTGCTATAGCCAATGTATTTTTTCTAGAAGTTTATCATTTACTCCGCTGCTCCTTTTTGTTTTTTAGTTTCAAGACTCGGGGCCACATATTTGGAATTTTTAGATCTCTCTTATCTCTTAATATATTTGTTTAGACTTTTACAAGTAACGTGGGTTAAGGCGTGATGGTTGGGATAGGTGGTTTCATTGGTGTTAAATTATCGACGTATTTTAGTAGTGGAATAATAAGCACTACTGCATCAGCATGCATCAGGCCGGCAGATAATTGCAACTTCAAAGCCGCGGGGGTGGAGATGATGCCCATGCCCAGCTGGACCTCTCTCTCTCTCTCTCTCCCTCCCTCCCTCCCCATATATGATATATATCCCGCTTGCATTAGATTGAATTTGCATGCATGCATGTGAGCCAAATTATATAAAGGGGGTGGGGTGGACGATAGGTGAATGCATAAAGGGAAAAACAAATAAATGGCGAAAAAGTAGAAGGGAGGGAAGAACCAGGATCTTGTTGGTCATTTATTATAGGTTAATAGAATGGGAGGTTTTGAAGGCAGCAGTTGAGATAGCTACCTAAAACATAAAGCATAAATCAAATACATGTTAATCTTGTGAGGTGTTACAGGATTTTAGTTTTTTTATTGCAGTCGATGTTATTACCCTAAGTTAAATATATTAAAGGACAAGTCATTTAGTACCACGGTCCAGTGATAGTCCTCTTTCCTTGTAAGTGAGAAGTTTTAGGTTCGATTTTTGTCAAAGGCGAATTAAATCACATTATTGCTAGCCCATTGTGGGGCTTAGCCCACCCCCTCCTTCTTAGTGTAGATAATATCGACTAGACCAAAACATGATACATAACGAAGTCAACGCCAAGACATATTGCGTCCACATCACATCAGTAAAGCGACATGAGATTGAAGTCAAGCAATCTAATTCCAGACAATCTTGCTGACTTCTTCACGACATCATTGCCGAAGTCTACTTTCCCCAGAAGCTTGTCCAAGGAATTGGTACGCGTAACTATTAGTTTGCGATGCTTGTAGCTCTCATTTGGAAGTTTTATCAAACTCAGGGGAATATCCAGAAGTATACTCACTTGATCTTAATGCACTATTTTTCCTAACTATATTTTAATGAGGCACCTACCCTGGGATGGTCATACCCTTCTGAGCATTTTGCTTTCATCTTAAAGACGTATAGTTTTGAATTAATACAAACTTCTCACGTTTCTCCTTAATCTATGGGTTTTTCTCACATTATGGGTTTTACCATAGCGAGGTTTTGTGAGTTTTACACTTTTATTCATTCTTCCATTGGTTTGAGACGTGCATTCGCTATTTGTGTCGACAACTTCATCATTTGAACTTACTTCGTCGTTGAAGACCTGATGCACTAGTTAATTAGTAATATTTATACACTTAAGGGGGAGTGTTGCAATCCTAATTTAGCTAGAAATATGATTATGTAAATCCTAGTAAGTCCTTATTCGATTCTACCATATGTTTTAGACAACACCCTATTTAAGTTGTAAAACCTACTAGGTAAGGAAGTTACCTTCCTACTGATATAAATAAAGACACAATGAGTAAGAAATCATACCTCTAAATTCTCCCAATTCTTTCTATACTTGCCACACCTCTCTCAATCTCTCTATAATTCGTCAATTAATAGGTCTTACAACAATGTGTGTGTGTGTATATATATATATATATATATATTGTAATATATGATATTTTGACTCCTTCACATAATGTTTTACATTGCTTTTTTAACGTCCTCGTTTTGTGGAAGTCCTGAAATTGTCATCCCTCGTCTAGGTTTCCTTGATGCCCGGGCCCATAATAGATCACCCCTAATAATCAATATCTGTTTATAGTACGGATGTACCGATTGAGATATATTTGTTTGAAGGATCGATGTTTTGTCTCTTCTTTGCAAAAAACATGTAAGCCAAAACTGGTGTAGGTATCTAAATATGTGTGAGATAAGGAGAGAAGATGTTCTAGGGTTTAGTGTGTTGTGGGTTAAAGTGGGTGGGTAAAGTGAGATTAATTAGTTTGCTCTTTTTAGCTTAGAGTGCAGTTATAATGTCAATTAACCTTCCAATTATATCTGTTTCCCTCCCCGTCGCTCGACACTCAATTTTTGGAGAAATTTTTTCAGTGTGCTGGGAAAATAGTATAGTGCACCAAATATTATAATATAATTGGTTGAAAATTTTTTCTTCTTAAGTTTTCAACCAATTGTATTATACTTGTCGTATCGAGCCGTGATCCTAGCACACTAAAAAATCTCTCATATTTTGCACCACATAGAGAAGAAAAAACCATTAAGTCTATGCGTGTTCAGCACAACACAAATGTGAGATAATCCCAACAAAAAGCACATTAAAGTTTGTACTTTTTTTTTCTAATTAATTTTAATTGTCGGATTCATAGTTTTTGAATTAAGTTATAATTAGCTAATGCTCCATGGTTCCATGCCCCACCCCGCTACTTACACAACATCTACAAATAAACAACATGGTATGTAAAAACTCTGGAACTTTTGCATCATTTAATTTATCATATGAGTATGTGTTATTTGTAAGAAACTTTGGCGAATAATATACATAGTACAGAGACTGAATCATTCACAAACACATATGGATCCATGTTTACGTACATATACATTGAAAATGAATGCAGTTTTGGAGTATTCCTAGTGCATGTAGTTAGTGTTCAGGGAGGCGGCCTTGCGGACAACCTTTACCATCATAGCAAACGCATTTGAAAAGTAAGCAGGCTCCAGCAGTCGCACCTTCCCGTTCTGTGCATGCCTTGTTGCAATTTGGACTCCACAAGCATGAACCCTGCCATGTGCTACTATACGACCAATCACGGCATCCTATAAGCTCGCTATCTGCATTGTGCAAGAAACATATACAGTCATAAGTAAAAGATCAAAATAAAAAAGAAAAGAAGTCAATCGATGACCTTTTTATAATTACTAGAGATTTTTCGGTGTCCACACAATATTACTGTTTCACTCATATTATAACACGTGTATTTGCTATTTATTAATACACTTTAAAAGTGAGACATATCAAATATATCTTCCACCTGTGTTATAACAGGTAGAATTACACACCCCATGGCAATTAGTGTTTCCAATACATTTAAAAACTTGTCCTTTCTTACCTGCAACTGCAAAGACAATGAACAAAACCAAGAGCACAGAAAGGCAGATTGACATTGAGGTTTTAGCCATCTTCTTCCTCAGTTTTCAATTAGTAATTAAAATTACAATTGCATGGCACAACTTGTTCGAGTTTAAGGTGCTATATATATGCTTGACTTGCAAAGTGGGGATCAGTTAGGGCATCTGTACAAATATTAAGGTCCAGTCGTTCCACCGAGTGGGCAGGTAAGCAAACCTTATGTGCACCATATATTTAGGTACAAATAACAACATGTACAATTGGATAGAAACAATAACTACAACAAAAACATTGCTAAAACACACATCTTCTCAGCTCATCATGCTTACGCAGGTAAGTTCGTTGGATCTATGCGTCCAAAGCCGATGGACTTTTAGATCCGGACTACTCATTTTAAATCATGCGGTCTTTATTAGTCCATCCTACTAAGCCACCTCACACAAATCAAGAGTCTGGATCTCTCTGTTTTTTCAACGGTGTGAATCTCTAAGTCCTTGGGTTTCAGACAAAGATCCGGAGAGGATCGGTTCAATTTCAAGAGCTCTGGTCATGTCTTTCGTCGTGTTGGATTCCAAGGTCATAATCCAAATTTGGAACAGATCATCTATATCAAAATTTGGGCAGTATGGGCTTGATGACCTAGATCATCTTCTAACACCCTTTTGTGAATGGGCTAGGGTTAATCCGTTGCCTGGAACTTGGGCTAGGCTGATTGTAGTTGAAAGAGAGGAACCTCTTCTTGTGAGACTTCTCCAAGCAAATATTTTTGGCACTTGTTTCATTACAGTTGAAACTTTTATTGCTTCGTGTCTCTTGCTGACACAGGATTACAAAAAGTTCAATCATGAAAAGTTGAAAACTCATGTAAAATACATTGACCTATTGTCACTTAGTATTATGGTTTGGTGGTATTTTTCTTCACTTGTAAGTGAGAGGTCTTAGGTTCGATTTTCGCCAAAAGTGAAGTTGAACCACATTGTTATGGCAAAACCATTATAAGACTTGAGACTGTAAGTCTTAGCCTACTCTCCTACCCTTTAATGTTTTTGTGATACATTTGTAGATGGTGTTAGTTACCCAGAGAAATTGGTTTGAATTGGGCCATAGAGAAGGGGTTCTACACTTTAGGCACTAAGGTAATCAATGTGCTGCCAAGACCATCAGGAATGTGCCCATGATAAAACATTTTGCCACTAGTTTGAAAACATCTTCACAACACATATTCCTAGATGGAACATTTATTAATCTCACCCTTCTTCCCCTTAGAGCTTATGATTCGGTCTCCTCCCCCCACCTCCTTAACATAAATAATTTTGTTTGTTTAAAAAATACAAAAATATTATCCACGTATTTTAGTAGTGGAATAATAAGCACTACTGCATCAGCATGCATCAGGTTGCATTTGTATGCATGCATGTGAGCCAAATTATAGAAAGGGCGTGGGGTGGGCGGCAGGTGAATGCATGAAGGGAAAACATAAAGCATAAATTAAATACATGTTGTTGGTCATTTATTATTGGTTAATAGAATAGGAGGTTTTGAAGGCAGCAGTAGTTAAGTTAGCTACCTAAAACATAAAGCATAAATTAAATACATGTTAGTCTTGTGATGTGTTATAGTATTTTAGTTTTCTATTAGTGTCGATGTTACAACTCTAAATTAAATATAAAGGATGAGAGATGATTTTATATTAAAAAGAAAGAGATAATTTGAACCCGAAACATGTCCATTAGGTTAAAAATGAATGGCCATAGTAGTATAGGTAGTCACTTGAACTAATCGCTTATGTTTTCTATAATTTTGAAATATGACTTGATCGACCATCCCATATGCCTTGCTAGAATATTTTTATTTTATTATTTTTTAATATGCCTCGTGAAAATTATTTAATGGTGTTTATACAAACGTGAATTTTCATGCACATAATATATATATTGACTTTCATTTTCATTCCTAACATATATATCGATTAGAAAGGATAATATGGCAGAGTTGATTCAAATGAACTTTATTAATAAAATTACTTAGCACGTTTGTTCATACAAACAGGGACGGAGCTAGTTTTTTTTTAGTTGGTGGCTAATTGCATTTGATGTAAAGAAATTCATTATAGTACAATTTTTTCTATTTTTTATTGTTTTTCTGTTTCTTCTCAAATTTTATTGAGCCAACTTGTAGATATCTTTTCACAATGATAACTTATTATACATATTATTTAAAAAATTTAACTAATCAATTAAAGTACTTGAATGCCATAAGTACAAGTTCGGTTCATTGTGGTTTGTTTCCTCTATACAAATTAAACTTCAGTGGTGGTAGTTGTCCTCAATGAGCCTTAGTTGCATCCGTCCTTACATACAAACGATATTAAGAGAGGGAGATTCGAACTTGAAATCTCTAATGAGAGAAGTCAATATATACGTTTTTTCCCATAATTTTAACCAGCTAAGTTGTAAGCTCTTGCCGCAATTCTTTTCCCGACAGGTTAGGCTTTTTTTAGTCTCATGATTAACCTTTGCTAATTGGTTGTGTTTATTTTAGTTAATCACAATCTCCATCCATGTTACTCCTGAGCCCCACTAGCAATTTCACAAATAGATGACAGCTAAACAAAATAAATAAGGGGTATGATTTGTCAAATTATTAGAGACGGTTAAAAGTCTACTTCCAACAACATCAATATTGTTCTAAATTTATTAATCACTACATGCACAATCCATCAGGTTTGAGGTTTTATCACAAAATGCCTTAGTATTGGTGGAGCCAAGGAGACTCACCTTACACATGGGCCAAAGGACCCACCATCATTGCGCAGGGCCATGGAGATTCATCAATTACGTGGCAGTACATGTATGCTCTCTGACTCTGATACCATGTCAAATTATCAAAGAAATTGGCCAAATACTCATTTCTAATAACATCAATATTGTTCCTAACTTGTTCTACCGTCTGCACAATCTGTCAAGTGTAAGATTTTCTCATGAAAAGACCACAATATTAGTTTGAGTAGAGTTCTGATATCTAAATTCATTTTTGTTAGAGATACAATCGATGTCACATGTTTCAAGATGACTGATCACCAACGACCTTTGCTAGAGATTTGGAAAAGAACAAGGATTGTCTTGCCCTCCCACTTATGGTGATCTCCATGCTTTCCTGTTTTGTGTGGTCACGGTTAAGTTACGTCAACATTTTATATTATTTTTTTATAAAGATAATAAAACAAAAATAAATAGTAATATAAAATGTTGATGTGACTTAACCGTGATCATACAATCAGAATGACACAGGAGGACACCAGAAATGAAAGGACAGACAATCCTTATCCCTTGAAAAACCCTCCACCAATTTCTTTGAACTTGTTTAATTGTGTGGGTCAACATTCAACAATACGAAAACGTTGAAAGACAAATGCATCCACATGGTATAACTCAAAAGTCCCATCGTAAACATTACAACAGACATACCTTTCCCAGGTCCCAACTCACAAAAGGTCTCCCTCCCCTGGCTGCCCATGCTTTCCTTGGCTTCTTACCTTAGTAAACACTAATTACATGTATAAAATGGTGGAGTTTATAATTCTTTTCTTGTTTTCCCCAATGGTTTTTCTAATTTGTTTTATACTTCCCGAATTTTCTTAGAAAATTAATACAAAGTACACTTAAACAACTTTCTTTATCATTAAGGGCCTCTTTTTTTATTGTTAAGGGCACTTTTTTAATTATAAAGGACATTTTTTTGTTAATTTAAAATCCTCGTGAAGTGTGACTTTCGTTTAGTTTTTTTTTTCCTTACAATACATAAAGTATCCTTAATAACAAGAAAAGCTGTGTAAGTGTTTTTCAATAGAAAAAAACATTTGGTGAGGGACTTTTTGTTAGTTCTCCCAAATTTTATTAGATTGGAGGACAATCTCACCATTCATATTTGTAGAAGAAAAATCGTAAAATAAGTTTTCAATACGTGTAATTACATACAAATCATATGGACATCAAATAATCTTTATACTATGTACGTTAAAAAACTCAAACTTGAAATATAATTATTCGTAATTGCTGAATGTTACATAATCACTTTTCTTCTTAGTATATAGAACTATAATCGCGGTTTGGATGTGCAATATATGTCACAAAACAAAACAATGTATGGGAAAAAAAACAATGTTTTTAACCACTACACCATTTATGAGAATTTTCTTGTGGATAATATGTTAAAAAACTAAATTTTGTAAACTAAATAATAGAATTATTAATTAACGTGATTATTTTTTAAGAAATTTTAACGAAAACTTCTAGTACTGTTCATTTTAACGAAAAATCACATTTTTACACTAAAAAGTTAATCCTGTTACTACTCACTTTATCTTTTATTTTGTCTTTATCATTAAAACTCAAAGTTTTCAAATTTTTTTTCATTAGTTTTCCTTATTTTTTATTTCTAGCTTATCATTTGACATACAAAATGTAATCTTAAAAATGGAGGCAGATTGTGTGCCCTCATGCTATGATGCCCTTTCCATCCCCTTCTATTTGTACGGTTACGGTTAAGTCATGTCAACATTTTATATTGATTTTTTTATATAGATAATAAAATAAAAAATAATAAAAATATAAAATATTGATGTGTCATAACATAAATTAAAAAAAAAAAGAAAAACATCATAACAGGAGGGTATACAATCTAACTCTCTTAAAAATATAATCTATGCATTACTCGTTTTCTATTTACCAAGATATGTTGCAGAGGCTCAGAGGAATAAGATTTTCATATGTCCGTCCTTTTTGGTCTTGCCTGATTAGACAGTTTGTCTACATTGCTCATCTCTGAGAGGTCCTTGTCCCTTCCCATTCGGTCTTTTTCTTGGACAAGGATTGTTTGCCCGCCATGCCTTTTTATTTTGTGTGGTCACAGTTAAGTCATGTTAATATTTTATATTAATTTTTTAATGAGATAATAAAATACAAAACAATAAAAATATAAAATATTGACGTGACTTAACCGTGACCGCACAAAGTAGAAGAGTATGGAAGGGCACCACAACTAAAAGGGCAGACAATCCTGTCCCTTTTTCTTTGCCATTTCCCAACAACATCGTTCTGTCACACACTAGATTCTTGCCCTACTTTCATCTCCATTATTTTATTTCCCTTCTTGAAGCATCTCTCCTCTTTCAATTTTACTTTTTATTTTTTATTTTTGTTGTTGTTGTTTTTCCACCTTTACTAACTCATTGTTTTATTTAATTAAAAATATGATGTTGTCATGAGAGTGATGGGCTGGCATGCATTTTTCGGATTGCAGGAATTCAGGCTTTTTTTTTTTTTTTTTTTTTTTCTGTATTTCCTCGACACATGTTCATCTTCTTCTTATGTGGTGTCTTCTGCTTTCTGGGTTGTCATCAGAAAATTGAGATTGGATTCATATGAAATCATAACCCAATTGTGTTTTTGGAATTCTTTGTTGTTGGGTTTTGAGTTTTAGGCTTTCAAACTCCAAATATGTGAGTTTTATGCAGTTTTTCTCTCTCTCTCTCTCTCTGTATGTCCGTGTCCGTCTTTTTTGTTTGTTTTATTATAGCAACATCTGCAGGCTTTGGAATTTTGGATTATATGTTGTTTTATTCTGTGAATTATGGGGTATAAAGGACACACCTTTAACAGTTTTGTGATTGAATTTTTATTGCAGTGGGACAACCATATCACATCCTTGCCTTTCTCGGAGCCTTCTACTTTTGAATTTGGAATTTGGGTTCGATTGGAGGATTGCTTCTTTCAACAAATTCCGGATTAATTTTGTCAATAATTGGTAAGTTTTCTTCTCACAATTCACATACAATCCTTATAGAATTTGATTCTGGTCATATAATTTGTATATATTTGTTTGGTTTATGTAGATTTTCATGTGTCCTGCACGTATTTGAATTCAACTGTTGCAGCAACTCTGCATAAAAAGTCTCGAATTTCATACGCTGGAATGATTGTTCTTCTGGTTTTGTGCAAATTGTCTCTGAATTGAAAAGGGTTCATGCTGATTTTTTGGTGCCAGATGAATTTTTATGTTCTTGGGATGATTTGAAATTCTGGGATTTCTGGATTGAATAGGGTTTATGCTAATCTTAAATGGACGTGCCTCCTTACTGTAAGAATTTCAAAGTTCTCGGTTGCCATTTGAATTCGTTCGCATGCAAATGTGTTGTTTTAGCTGTGACTGCTCTGGTAATCAGAGCTGTTCTGCTTCCTACGTTCTCCATCTTTGATGGAACTGAACAGGACAACTTGGTATTCATCGGTAATCTGTCGTTGTCATTCGGTCAGAAATCTGGAATCCGAAAAGATAAGTTTCTGGAGGTTCCTCAAATCGTTTGGGGACTAAACAATCAGAAAATAGCGTTTGCAAGAGCTTGTCTGACCGCAAGGCTTTTGAACCGGACGCTTTTGATGCCTAGCTTGAGTGCTTCCCTGTTTTACAAGGAAGTAGAGCTCTTGGAGCCGATTTCCTTCGATAAGGTGTTCCAGTTCAAGAAGTTTAATTCTCTCTGTAATGGATTCGTTCAATTGGGTGAACTTTCAGATGTTAGAAACCGAACAGGAGCATTTGAGCTTCAGAAAGGAAGCGGAAGGAGGTGGACTCCCGAGAGGGACATGGATCAATTGAAACAGCATAATGAGGATCCATACAATGAGTACGAGGTGATTCAAATAGTAGGAAAGAATCCGTTTCTGTGGCACGATCATTGGCCTGTGAAGGACTATGCGAAAATCTTTGAGTGCATGGTTTTGGTTGATGAGATAATGAATGAAGCGGATAAAGTCGTGTCACGGATTAGAGAGATCGGAGCAGCACAAGTAAGTAGTCGGAAAGAGTTTGCGCAAATTGGCATTAGCCCGGCAGAGAATTCTGTCGTGCAGCCGGTGCCTTATGTGGCTGTACACATGAGGATAGAGATAGATTGGATGATTCATTGTAAGAAGCTAGAGCAAAGATCAAACATAACCCAAATTTGTAGTAGCAAGGAGGAGATCATGGAAAGAGTAGGCAACATTGTTGGCCTCAAAACGCCTGTCGTTGTTTATTTAGCTATAGCTGATAGCCTTCTTCATGATCCGTCCATTCTAAACGGCTGGAAAGAAGGCCTGATTCCTTTCGAGAAGAAGAAATTGGGCGTCGAAGGAAATTACAAGAAGTTCTCTTATCTCATTCAGTCTGCAATCGACTACGAAGTGTGTTTAAGGGCTGATGTGTTTGTGGGAAACAGTTTCTCGACATTTTCGAATCTTATAGTTCTGGATCGAACGCAGAAGCTCTTAAGAACGGGCGTGACAAGCTCATGTGGTGTGGATGTAAGGTGGCCTTCTTATGCATACAACATATTAGGGGAATCCAAGGGCCCTCAACGATGGATGACAAATATGTCTGGCTCAAGTCTTCAAGCAATTAGCTATGGCTCCAACGACATCTCCTGTCGAGTCTGACGATCAGTTTTTCGGCCAATGGATATACTCGATGCTCCGCCGCGTAATCGAAATTATTTCTTCCCTCCGGCGCAAATTTGTTGGTATAGTTTGTCGGATTTTCTTTTTCCTTTTGTAGAGGAAATCAGTAGCAGAGAATGTTGAAGTAGCACCAAATTATATTATTGATGTAAATTTCAAAATTTAGTTTTTTGTGTAGTTTTCAGGCGATTGATTTTTTTTTTTTCCTTGAATCTTGATGGAATGTAAGTAATTTTTACTTAGAATCTTCTTGTTTTACCTTCTTGGTTATTCTTTTCATTTTAGAATCGTCTAATTTTTAGATCATTATTTAGAGATGAACTCTACAATAAAAAATCAACTAAATTGGAAATTGTTAAACCGTTTGATAAAGTTGTCGAACTTTTACGATTTATGTAATATGGTTCCAGTGAATATTAGTTAATTGTTAGATGACTAAATGATTTTATAATCTAGTTAATTTTGCAGATATGATTTTTAAAAAATAACTTAAAAAATAGATGATTTGAATCATCTTGCAATATTGCATGAAGCAGAAAAGGTGAAATTCCCCTAAATGAAATACCAAAATTGTACAGAAAAAGGAAGTCAGTCAGTCTGTCCTCACTTTGTTAGTCTAACACAAAGTTATTTAGTGGCAGTGGTAGGGTCATGTCATTTGGTACAGTTTGAGCTTTTGGCACATCATCTTCTTTGTATTTATTGGAAGATTGAGAAATGCTAAGTTTTCTTAGACTTTTTACTTTTTCAGTTTAATATTAATTTTCGTACAAATAATATAAAATATAATGCAAAAAGATGAAGAGACGCATAGTCCATAAACAGTTTCACTTTTAAAAGAGTTTTATTAACATTTTTCTTGAAAATTTTGCTATGGCTCCAATGACATCTCCTGTCGAGTCTGACGATCAGTTTTTCGGCCAATGGATATACTCGATGCTCCGCCGCGTAATCGAAATTATTTCTTCCCTCCGGCGCCAATTTGTTGGTATAGTTTGTCAGATTTTCTTTTTCCTTTTGTAGAGAAAATTAGTAGCAGAGAATGTTGAAGTAGCACCAAATTATATTATTGATGTAAATTTCAAAATTTAGTTTTATGTATAGTTTTCAGGCGATTGATTTTTTTTTCCTTGAATCTTGATGGAATGTAAGTAATTTTTACTTAGAATCTTCTTGTTTTACCTTCTTGGTTATTCTTTTCATTTTAGAATCGTCTTTTCTAAGTCATTCTTTTAGGATTTATGTAAGAAAATATGGATCCAATGAATATTAGTTAATCTAACTTTAGGATTTATGTAAGAGAATATTATTCATATTGCAGGGAAGCAGAAAAGGTGAAATTCTAAGAAGGTATATATGACCAAAACAGAAAATACCAAAATTGTACAGAAAGGAGTTCAGTCAGTCAGTCCTCACTTTGTCACGTCTAACACAATCCAAGGAATAAAGTTTTTAGTGGCAGTGATAGGGTCATGTCCTTTGGCACACTTTGAGCTTTTGGCACATCATCTTCTTTGTATTTATTGGAAAATTGAGGAATGCTCATGTTTTTATGGATTATTTACTTTCCAGTTTAATGCTAATTTTTTTACAAATATTATAAAACATAATACAAAAAACATGAAGAGACATATAGTTCATAAACAGTTCCACTGTTAAGAGTCTCATTAGCATTTCTCTTGAAAATTTTGCTCACTCTATTTCTTTTTGTTCTAGGAGGATCCTCTAATCATATTCATTCATCGTACATCGTGCAGTAAAAAATTATAATAATTTTTTTTATTTAAAATTGAATATAAACAGTACCTGACAAAAATTGATCATATAATGTATGATGAATGGATGTGATTGAAGAATACTTGGGATCTTCACAAAGAAAATCCGACGAGCATCCTTTCTCCTTTTGTTTGCTTGGACTTGGGAAATTGGGTGAAAAATCACACTACTGGGACCCCCAATGCTTTAGGGTTTACTTGTAATTAGGAATGTAATCATAATTTTTTTTTCTTCTTTAACACTATGTAAACTTGTGAGGTTTTTTATTTTTTATTTTTTATTTTGGTAAAAGGATAATTTATTAAACCACCAACAGCTAGCAAATAACACAATGAAGGTCCAAAGACAACATATCAACAAGCAAAATTAGGCCCAAACACACTAGAGAACACAAACTGAGCCCAAAAAAACATTTAGGCCTAAACTTTACAGCAAGCCTCCGAAGCCAGAAGCTTCCCCAGATTTCCACAGCCTTCTCCCCCATTCCAGAACTATTCAGTCCATTCGATTCCTTCATCATCGTCAATCACTGCCTCAACAAACAAAAGAAGCCAACTATCAATGCCGGACCTGGCAGACGACAACGAGAAGGTGGTGGTGTTGGCAACACTCGAGCCAGTGGATACACTGGAACTCTACGCACGATCGCAGTATGATGCATGGCTAAAGATTGGAGCATGGAAGAGCCTGGAAGATTAATGCGCACGGGGATAGAGAAATATAATAGATCGGAGTAGAAATTTGGGAGAAAAAACAATGGAAGCAAGGAAAACAAAACAGAAAGAGCGCAAAAAGGAAACGGCAATTGACCCCAGCTGAAGCTAGGGCCGATGCCACCAAAATTTATGTGGTTTGAACACCTCACACAAGAAGTGAGAAGAAACTCTTAGCTTGAGAGAAAGGCTCTCACCACGGAGAGAAAAAGTAATTTCGAGAGAGATTATTCTTATTATTATTATTTGGGTTTAGGGGTTTAATTTTAGGGAACTTTAACGAAAAGCTCTCGGTACTATTCACTTTAACGAAAAATCACAGTTTTATACTAAAAAGTCAATCCTAGTACTATTCACTTTACCCTTTGTTTTGTCTTTTTTGTTAAAACTCAAAGTTTTAAAGTCATTTTCATTAGTTTTCTTTTAATTTTAACCCAGAGGTTTGTTAATTGCTATGAGACCATGTGATTGCTATGGGTTTTTCTAGAGCTAGGTAAAGAAGACAGAGGTTATAAGAGAAAACTAGTATTTGTAACAAATTGATCAACAATTAACCTAATTAACTTAATAATATATCTAGCAACATGTCTTTTTTTTTTTGTCATTTTACACAGTCACAATAGTTTTATATAAAAGTTTACAAAACACTTTGACATTGTTTTTTTTTCTTTTTTTTTTGTACTGAAAGCACTTTCACCACTATAGTTTACCAAACACTTACTTGATTTTTTTTTCACAACTGTTTATTCTCACTACACAGTAAAAGCAGTTTTGGAAAAAAACACAACAATTCCTAACTAACCCTTACTCTAAATTTTTCTCTGGCGGATAGTAACCTAGGGACATCCTTTTTTTTTTTTTTTTTTTTTTGAGAAAAACTAATGAAAAAGACTTAAAAGTTTTGAGTTTTAACGAAAAGTACAAAATAAAGGGTAAAGTGAATAGTACCATGATTGACCTTTTAGTGTAAAAATGTGGTTTTTCGTTAAAATAAACAGTACTGAGAGCTTTTCGTTAAAGTTCATTTTGTTTGTACCCAAACGGTAATCTGATATTAAAAGCACGACATTCAATAAAAATTGATTAGTTAATGGTTAATAATTTCGTTTATAGGAAATGTTTAAAATAACTTGAATATGCTCGATATTTCCACAAAAAGATCCAAAAAATCATGGAACGATATGCAAGGAGAGGGGGATGAAGTGTACATTTCACCCCATATTCTCTATATTTCCGAAAATCAGTCAATTTCTTCGATATTTTATTATCCTTGTAGAAACTTAGACAAAAAGTTACCAACTAGTGGTCGAGTTTTCTTCTTTGTCTCTTTTCAAGTATCTTTCTTCGTTTCTTTTTCTATTATGTGAATTCAGTTTTCAGTCTATCATATATTTGGAGATTGGTGCAATTGAAATGTACTACATAGGAAGGTCTAATCAAAATGAAAGATGAAGATTAACTATAGTTTTAACTTCATGAACTTATGCATTCTATATGGTATTAGTTTAATTCAATAAAACTTGTGTTGCTTTCATGATGAAAGTTTCAATTAATTTATGTGTAATTTATTCGTTCTCGTGAAGTTTTTTATTTTATTACTTGTTTTTCATTCTCACTTATCACATATCACATACTTGTTTTTACACAATATCTTGTCATTAATTATTGATTCATACGTGTGTTGTGGCTTCATACAACATTCCCTAAACAATAATTTCAAAATTTAATGTTTTTAGCAAATTTCTATGATTTCCATCGAATGCAACTGATATTGATATTTGATATATTCATCTATATTACCGTAAAATTTGTATATCGATATTTCCAACGATACCGATATTGTAAACACTGTTTCTTTGTGAGGCTTAATCCACCATCACACCCTCTTAATATAAATAATATCGTTTGTTTAAAAAAAAAATCTCCTTTATGTTGTAGGCATAATTTACTGAACAATTATGGAGGCCATATAAAAAGAGAATGTGCGGCATAGAGAGAAGAAGAAAGAGATGTGTAATTGTGGGTGTGTTTTATTCCACCCCATTGTGCCTTTATTTATAGTAGTACGAAAGGTTAATTCTTTATCCTTTTAGGATTACAACTCTTAATAGGTAATCAACTCATAATAGGAATATAAGAGATATTCCAAGATATACTATGATTTACACAATCACATTCCTAATCTAATATGACTGCAACACCTCCTTTTGAGTGTGTAAATACTCAAGTAAATGGTGCATCATATCTTCAGCAATGAAGTAAGTAAAGTTGATGAAGTTGTCGACACAATGAGCAAATGCGAGTCTCAAATCAACGGAAGAATGCATAAAAAAGTAAAACTCACAAAACCTCGTTATGGTAAAACCCAAGGTGGGAGAAAAACCCATAGACTAAGGAGAAAAGTGAGAAGTTGCATTAAGTCAAAACTATACGTCTTTTGGACGTAAGTAGAATAGCTCAAGGGTATGATTAGCCCAAAATGGGTGTCTTGTTAAAACCTAGTTAGGTAGCAAAAACCCAGTGGGAAAAATGCTTATAATCGTAGGGAAAAAAATTACATTAAGATCAAGTGAGTATACTTTTGGATACTCCCCCTGAGTTTGACATAACTTCCAAATGAAAACTACAAGCATTGCATATGAATAGTTAGGTATACCAATTCCTTGGACAAGCTTCTGGAAGGTTAACTTTGGCAATGACGTCGTGTAGAGGTCGGCAAGGTTGTTTGGGATCAACTTGCATGACTTCAATCTCCTGATGTTTTGTTGATGTAGATGTAGACGCAATATGTCTTGGCGTTGACTTCGTTGATGTATCATGGCTTGGTTGGGTTGATACATGCGGCATAATATTCATGGATTGTCATTGGGACTCAACGATGGATGAAAACACAGCAAGTACTTCGAATATGCTCAACAAGAACTCCTAACCATGTCTCACTTGTGGCGTAGTGAAGTGAGGTAAGTCTTAGGACGATTCGAAGATTTCGCAAATAAGGTCATATCGTGGACCTCTAAGATATTGTGATCTCCCTTAATGGTAAAGACATAACTATTTGGGGATTTTGCCTTGTGCGGGTTTGATAAGTAACTAGCGTTAGCATAACGAGTAAGGCAAGCATCATTCCGAGGATGAGGGGGTTGGATCGGCTTGAGATGCCTTTGGGATTTTCCCACGTAGTATCTTCAGGGTACGTCTTTAATACCAATTAAGTGGATGCGTGTAGGCGCGATGCTGCATCTTTACCAAAATCAACAGCGAATGAGATGTCCTGTCTAATACAACAAGCTAAGTACAACGAAGTGCAAAGTTGAACTTGGATATGGAATTTTGGATTCTATAACCTTATTAAGGGTTTCATTTGCATATAACATATGGACGATCAAAGGTATACTCAAAGGTAACATCTTCAGGGTGTAGTTTGACTGGTAGACCAAGGTACCGTCAGAACAACGCTTGAACTTCAGGTCAAGGCATAAAAAAGTTTTCCTAAGATCCTTCATCTCAAATTCCATCTTTAGGTGCAAGGCAGTTTTCTCAAGCTCTTCCAAAGTCTTAGTGATATTCATGTCAACGACATAAACTGTAACTCTAGCAATTTAGAATAAGACTTCATAGTTTAACACACAGGGGATTCATTCATATCCCTGATTAATCAAATAATCACTTAGATGGGTATACCATATCCGTCAGATTGTAAGTGAACGCCTTAAACAAGTTAAGAGGGTGTTCCATGGTTTTGGAACTAATTGAACCAATCCATGTAATTCTTCGAGAACTTACATGTCAATCTACGTATCTATATCCCCATGGAGAAACACTAACCACATTTAATAATACTGTTATCAATCACAGGACGTTTTGAGAAAATCCTTACGTCGTAAGGCGTGCATCATATCACATTATTTCATTCATCTCATAACGCTTCCTTTCCCACTTGTAACATAACAGGGTTACCTTGGGCAATGTAGGAACGACATGTCCAATACACATTTTGGTAAGAAATTTGACCTAGATTGTAATTTCAGTTGTCCAATCAGTTATACGTTTTCACTTAATCAACGGAACACAATTCGATATCGTCGCTTTTCATTTATGTCGGTAGCTACCATATAAGTGAAAACATCATCGATGGTACTCTCAGTTCAATTCCATTTAGCTCATCTAAACTAGTATACTAGACCAAGAACTTCAAGTCTCGGGAGTAATCCGGATTATTCTCATGAGATGGAAATGATTTGAGACAGCGATCAAGTATGGATTCATTGTGTGCCGTGTCTTCCTCTTCTAAAGAAGTGAATCCTATGAATCGAGTGATCTGTCATGCTCCAGGCCAAGGCAGATTGATTGGCTATCCGCCGGTGTACCAGACTGTCCAATAGGGGTATCCAAACAGTCTAACTGGGGCAGTACACCCTCCAGGGATGTTGACTCGACGTCCGTTAAGTACGTCTATTCTTGCAGGCATGTTTGCAGCTGGTTTATGATCTCGTCACTTTAGTTAGATCAAAGGAATGTGTCTGGAGTAACATTTTGAAATCTAGAATTCATCGCACTTGCTTATCACACTTGTGCGGTATGATGATCGAGATGAGACATAGTGGGCAACATCCACGTAAATTCGCGCCGTTCTACAGGAACATTGACGTTCTTATCTCTCCCTAATGGCGGGAAGACTGTCTCATTAAAGTGAAAACCCGCAAATGAACGATAAAAAGATTGCGTGCAAGGGCTCTAAAAGAGCTAGTGTGAAGGAGAATTATAATCGACAAAGATTCACATTCTTCGTTGAGGACCCATATTGGTACGTTGCGACGGTGCAACTTGGCACATGGAATGCGTAAATATGAAAAATGTCAGGTTTGTACCCAGTAACCAACTGTAACGTCATATAGGTTGAGTGGCAATAGGCCTCAAGGCGGACCAACATAGCTGCATACAAGATTGCATAACCCTAGGCAAAAACCGAAAAACTTGGTACGTTTACCAAAATTCGGGCGATCATTTAAATTGCGCTTTACGATCGCTAAGCGAGGCTATTTGGGGGTGAACATGAGAATTCGATGTTCAATTACAAACCTAAAATACATGTAATACTTTATCGAAAACCGTCGATATAAACTCTCCGAAATTATTCAATCTCCCAAACCTTTAAGGTATAAGTAGGGTGGTGAGCCCTTAATCGGCTATGAGGTTTAGCAGCAATGTGTGTGGACAAACATGTGACCAGTTTTTCGATTCATCAACCAAAACCATAAGTATTTATATGGTTCGCATTTTGGTTGGATTAGTCCACATATATTCTTTTGAATCCACTGCAAAAAGAGAGTTGTTTCGTATCTTTATAAGGGATGATTTAGACATCAAGTTTCCCAAAACGAGCGGGTTTTGGCAAAGTGTGCTTGTAAGTACAAGATCCTTACTTTGGGTAAAGAGATGCGTTGTAGCATTATTGTTCAACCTAAGTGTCCCAAATGGTCGTGCCAAAGCAAGTGAACTGCTCAATCACCCGGCTCCAGGCCGACCACATGTGGCATGTTTCCAGTTGGGAGACAACCCATTGGCCCTAAATCAAAGCTTCAGGCTCATTCTTGGAGATGATGCAAAGATATTTTACTCTATTTTCTTCAGTTGATTCATTTATGATCATTGTTCTCTCAAATATCCTTATAAACTCAACAACATGAAGAATTTAAGGTCCCTTAAATGGTGATGCAGTACCATTCATACAACGGGAAGCGTGTTAATGCTCTTAATCAGGTTGGATAGACCTGAAGTCATTGTTAGAAATGTGATTTAGGTGTAAAGTTAATGTGCGTAGTACGCATTCATCTAGACAACTAACTTTCCCACATTCCTACCTAATCACATGTTTAATTGAATCGGTCACATGTATTAAGAAACATGATTCAATTAACTCATATTTGAGGACAATATCAATAAGATTATCCATAAGTAAAACATACACCAAACTTGAATCCAAGAACATGGAAAAATGTTCACAAAGTAAATGACTTACTAAGGGGATTCGGCCAACAAGGTTATCCATGTCAAAATTTTACTCTTCCAATGGTGTTCGGTGGAGCAAAATTAGTCTCACATATTGACTATGAGAATGGTACTTCTCAACAACATTGGTAGGGGCACAAACAGGTGCATAACTAATGATCTATTCCATCGAGACGGAAGTAGATTCTGCAGGGTTAAGGTTTAGGAATACTATCCCTTATTCTTGAAGTTTTATGTTTTAGGTGCCAAGGATCATGCTTCAGGCATGATGCCACACCTTGGCAAACCCTGATTCTACCATATGTTTATGGTAGTAATCAGATCCGAGAATTTAGTAAACTTCCCCTTTCTACACTATTGATTCAGAAGTGAGTTAGAAACAAGGAAGGACGAGAAAAATATTCTCTAGTCAAAATTTGATCGGATTTATAAACTTTAAAATTGTACTCATTCATGGACGTAATCATGGTGTGCTTCAGGTAATGTCTTTTATGATTACACAGTCTGTAGGAGCGAGCCAAAGAGCCATGGAATCCTCGTTCGGGAGGTACTTCCGTTTGTAATGCTTCGGGCATAAGTCTTCAAATGAAGATCAAGGCGGATGTTTATTCCACTATTCCTTGCCATTGTTGGCGTCAATGGTTTCTCAGCTTCTTGATAGTCAAGTGGAGATTCACGTCTTGTACCCACATATAGGGGTTTTTAATAGAAACGTCCAAATCAGGAGAATCGAACTTGTGACGGTTCGAAAATCCACTGAATTGAAGGGAAGAAGATTGTGATTGGTGCTATGAGAATGAATCATCCATAAGTATCAAAGTTAGAACATTTGAGTTCTAAGACATGTTTTTTATGAAAAACGTTGGGTTTTCATAGGTGTATTATTTTATGAAAACTTTCAAAGACACTAAATTTGAAACTACATGTTCAATTTAGTTTATGAACGTTTAGTTCATAAAAGAGAGGTTCCTGCAAGAACATAGAATGCAATATATAACTAAGTGTAGTGGATTTGAGTTTCTTCAGGAACTCAAGTGTGAGTGCTTCAGGACTACGAAAGTGAGTCAACGGTTCAAAGAAAAGAAATAAAATATTGAATTGTTAATGTCTAAAAGTGATCTTCAGGTCAATAATTTTGGATTCATTATCAGATTAATGGACTGTAGGTTATTTTTAATTAATTCAATAGATCGGGACCAAACATAGTCGATCGTATATGCAAAAATAATTATAACTTTCGGGTTAAAATTATTTAAAATGCCAAAAAAATTAGTATTGGGTCGAAAAAGTATAGCCCAAAAGGGTTTGGGCTTGGGTGGCCGCAGAAAACAATAAAAAATGGCAATAGGCTATGGGAAGGCTGCAAGCCCTTGGGTCGTGGGTTGGGAGGGCGCAGGGGTCAGCAAGCCCAGCTTGTGCTAGCCCGGGATGGTGCGCGACTTCGGGTTTTGGATTGGAGCGAGGTGAGCTAAGCAGCCTAGGTTCTACTGCTGGCGGGCTGTGACCTGAAGTAAGGCTTAGCAAGCATCAGGCTTGCGAGATGGGCCAGCATGCAATGGGAAAGGTCAGCAAGCAACAGGCTTTGTTCGTTTGGGTCAGGGAACCTTGGACAAGGTCCAGCATGGTTGCAGGCCTGTTGGAGATGGGCTGGGGGTTGCAGGCCCGTGCAGAAACCTTCCCAAGCCAAAGCCTGGTTGTCATGCGCAGCAAGTCCAAAAGGCTGCTACCGTGGTGGTCCAGTCGGCAAACGACATCGTCCAAGGCTACATAGCGCAACTTAGCCTAAAAAAATCCCAATTTTTAATCTTTTTTTTTTCTACTCTAGGGTTTGAAAAAAAAAAAAAAACCTAATTGCTTCTAATTTCTTTCGATTATTTGACTCATAAATTCCACATAGCAAATATAATTTTGTAGTAGTTATCACTTATAACGAAAACAAACCTCTCGAGCCAAGGAAGCGGATGGAGATCTTTCATGGCGTCTACATAAGAATCTGTACACCGAGGTGGGGATTGATAAGGGGGATGGTTTAAACTGAAACCCCCCCCCCAATCTAGGAATCTCTGGATCAGCGCCAGCTGCGATCTCTCTTGGTCCGAGTATGCATCCATTATCATGGGGAGTGAATTGAATGTTTCCCACGCCCATTGCTCGGATTCTTGCATAGACTGAGTGACCAAGTCTTCTATGGTGGTGTTGTCTTCGTCCCAAAAGGCACATTGACAAGTCTGTTGGCTATCCCGATATTCAGCACCACAAGAATAACAGAACTCATGCCCACACCTGAAAAATGAGGGACACGAAAAGCTCAGTAAATATTCAACAATTTGTAATGGAACAGGACGTACTGATTTCTTATTCAAATAGTTACACAATGATACAATAAAAAACCAACAAAGTCTTAAATTCATCAGCTTTTTATTCATAGGCGTGTACGACTATCTCCTAGAGGTCTCATCATACGCATTTGCCCCCAGGCATAGGTCAACACCAGTTTGTCCCCCCGGGGTCCTGAGGAGAGTGAGAGGGGGGAGAATTCTCAACAAGTTAGAATCACTCTATCATGTTGCCCACGTACAAAAATGAGGCCTGAAATTATTAAGCAGGTTCCACCTATTTCACGTGACATATTGAGGCACTCCATCATGTTGCCCACATACAAAAAAGAAAGCCAGAGACCTGAAATTATTAAACAGGTTCTACCTATTTCATGTGACACATTGAGTCGATATTGTCTATGCCTACCATCATCACATTCTTGAGCATGTGCATGCCTCTATCAGTAACCTACTCACAACATATGTTGCTTCATTAAAATAAATATTCCCACGAGCTAAAAACTGTTTAAGATCATAATTACCGACTACAATCTGAAAATCAAATCATTTTTGTCATAAAGATTGTACTCTCCCTCAGAGGCAAGCAACAAGTTTCCAAGAAAATCAAACAAATTGGTTCAAAGCATACAAAGAACATTTTTTGGCACAATAACACACATGAAGATGTGTTAAATGCAATAGTACGTGTAATATAATCAAAACATTCTTACCAACATGTCTATATTTCAACTTTAAAAATCAATAAAAAAATTTGTTTTAAATTATACTCGAATCTTCTTGTTTTATCTTTTCGGTTATTCTTTTCATTGTAGAATCGTCTAATTTCTAGGTCGTTCTTTAGAGATCAACCATGTAATAAAAAATCAATCAAATTAGAAATCGTTAAACCATTTGATGAAAGTTATCAAACTTTTAGGATTTATGTAAGAGAATATGATTATATCTAATCGTAAGAAGTTGAAAAATACTAAACAAAGTGAAGCCCAACGGGCCATTTTCGATTCTTGAGAACAAGCCTAGCCATGCTTGAACAAGGTTAGCAAAAAGCTAAGTCCAAAAAAAGCCAACGAACACCAAATTTCCATGTGTAATTGGTAGTAGGTTTGAATTGAAGCCACTTAAGCACGTAAGTTCCATTAAACATGTTGGGGTGGTGACCTTGATTGAAACTCCCCTTATCCAAAATGCAACGTGTCCTCTTGCAAAACCAAACACCACCACAACCACCACCCGGACAATCATAAGTGGTGGGTGAGTGTGGTCTCTTTCCCATTTACTTAAAAAACATACATGACAAAGAGGGTTTCTATCATACAAAATGGGACAACCATGCTCATTGCATATGAATACAATGTAAATTGGCTCGAAATAGCTCGAATTTGTATTGAATTTGGAGTGGATTTGGTTCGTATCATAAGTGGTGGGTGAGTGTGGTCTTTTTCCCATTTACTTAAAAAACATACATGACAAAGAGGGTTTCTATCATACATAATGGGACAACTATGCTCATTGCATATGAATACAATGTAAATTGGCTCGAAATAGCTCGAATTTGTATTGAATTTGGAGTGGATTTGGTTCGTATCATAAGTGGGGGTGAGTGTGGTCTCTTTCCCATTTACTTAAAAAACATACATGACAAAGAGGGTTTCTATCATACAAAATGGGACAACTATGCTCATTGCATATGAATACAAAGTAAATTGGCTCGAAATAGCTCGAATTTGTATTTAATTTGGAGTGGATTTGGTTCATCTAAGCTTTTGCTTGTTCAGGAAACAACCCAAACTTGAGCTTTGGTTGTTCGGCTGATAAAGCTCGTACACAGCTCATTTACACTAAGTTTGCTTGGAAAACGAGCATTTACAATGTCAACAACAAGATAACAAAGCTTTATCCGACTAAATGAAATCGGTTATATGAATCTTAGAACGTCATTGTACTCGATTTTGCATCAAGTTTTATGTTATCTCCAAATACATTTGATCTTTTCTTCAAGTCTCTTTTCAGGTCTTTCTAGGTCTTCCTCTACCTCTTTTGCCCTAAGCATCTATCTTGTAATCGCATGTTCTAACCGGAGCATTTGTGAGTCTTCGGTTCACATGTCCCAACCGCCTTAATTGATTTTCTCTCATCTTATCTTCAATTGCGGTTACTCCTACTTTATCTTGAATATCCTCGTTCTTAATCTTGTCCTTTCTCGTGAGCCTATACATCCGACGAAACATTCTCATCCCCGTTACACTCATTTTTTGTACGTGTCGATACTTGACCATCCAACATTCCGTGCCATAAAACATTGCTGGCTTTATTTACATTGTCACTAGAAAAAAAATGATATCACTCTTACTTTGATGAATATTTAGTGTTTTTCATCTCAGAGCATCTTAAACGGAAAATATTTTTTCAATTCAATAACATGATAAATGTTATTTCAATTCAATACACTATCTTTTTTTTCCCTCTTTTCTTTCAAGAAGAAAGCTATCGCCTATCAGCAAAGTACATGGACGCTTGCCCTCCTATGTTTTACACAAGGTGCTTTTTAACGGCCGCATATCTCTTTAACACAATGCTTATGAAACTACAAAGGAAAAGAGGCACATAAATCTCCGCAGTGAATAGAGCGAGACACTCTTTACTCCTATGAAAGGTATTCTCGGGTAGCTGTGCAGATTATTTTCCAATTTCAGAAGTCCTATAATTCACTGGATATATTCTTCGTAGTAGTTATCACTTATAACGGAAACAAACCTCTCGAGCCAAGGAAGCTGATGGAGATCTTTCATGGCGTCTGCATAAGAATCTGTACACCGAGGTGGGGATTGATAAGGGGGATGGTCGCTTAAACTGAACCCCCCAGCTAGGAATCTCTGGATCAGCGCCAGCTGCGATCTCTCTTGGTCCGAGTATGCATCCATTATCATGGGGAGTGAATTGAATGTTTCCCACGCCCATTGCTCGGATTCTTGCATAGACTGAGTGACCAAGTCTTGTGTGTTGTTGTCTTCGTCCCAAAAGGCACATTGACAAGTCTGTTGGCTATCCCGATATTCCGCACCACAAGAATAACAGAACTCATGCCCACACCTAAATATGAGGAACACAAAATGCTCAGTAAATTTCAACAACTTGTAACGGAAAGGACGCACTGATTTCTTATCTAATAGTTACACAATGATTCAATAAGCAAACGTATGCCTCTATCAGTAACCTACTCACAGCATATACTGCTTAAAATCAATATTCCCAAGAGCTAAAAATTGTCTGAGATCATAATAACCGACTACAATCTAGAACTCAAATCATTTTTTCATAAAGATTGTACCCTCCCCAGAGGCAAGCAACAAGTTTCCAAGAAATTCAAACACATTGGTTCAAAGCATACAAAACACATTTTTTGGCACAAAAACACACATGAAGATCCATTCTCAATCAACTTAGTCAGTGCTGTTAAAATTGAAATAGTTCGTGTAATATAATGAAAATATTCTTACCAGCACGTCATGTGGTAGCAACCTTGAGAGAGTTCAATCATCCTACGACACTGCTGGCAACGCCTCCAGCTGTTACTTTGTGCCAAGCGATGTAGGGTAATGTCTGCAGCATCTCTCTCTTCCAATGGGAGATTCTGGAACTCCTCGCAGCTCATAGAAGTATGCCAAGGAACCCCACAATCCGCACAGATGAACCTCTGACAAACTGGACATTCAATGCAGCTGTTATCCGACTGACTTGATGAACTTGCCCTAGCTGACAAGCATTCAAGGGGATCAAGCAGGACGGAACAATTTGGAAATGGGCAGTACATTCTATCTGAGTGGAGAATACTTGCTTCTGCAAAGGATTTCTCCAATGACTCGTAAGAAGTGAGTGGAAGAAAAGATTTGCACTCAGCAGTGGAGATGTAATACTTGCATCTCAGTTGAGGACATCTGATGGGGACTTGAGAGGACTGTACCTTCCCATCAACGTATGTTCTCATGCAATGTGAACAGAACTTATGAGAACATTTCATGGTGATCATCATCAAGGATGGTTTATCGTCGCAACAGATGGAACAGTTTTCAAGAGATTCAACACCCTTAGCCGGAAAAGAGACAACTCCAATAGCCACTTGGGCTAATTTTGATGGCCGCTCAAGATCTACATCAGGGGCAAGTTTCAGAACAAAAGCTTCAAGATTACTGGCATGCTCTAAAATCCTTTGCCTCAGTGCCACTAGGATTGGAACTTCAAGTTTCTCCTCATGTGAAACCTGCCAGAAATTCAAGTCATTAAAACAAACTTGACATACAATAAGATGATTTGAAAATTTAATGCTAGTGCTACAACTCAAATGAAGAAAGATGAGGTAATCCTCAAGAGCAATCACTCAAAGTGTAGTTTTCTAAATAACACGGTATTATCCACTTCTCAACTATAAAAATTGTGCTGCTAAAAAGGGTATATAATGGATAATCAAACAGAATAAACCTTTTTTATTTAATGAATTCAAGCACTCACAATGCTGATATTGCAGTGGAGAATCTAGCAATGAACTTATGAAACCCAAATTCGAACTGAAAGTTATTGAAAATCCCAAAATCATATTCCAAAGTACGCACAGAAAGCAAACAGATGGGCCAGAAAAATCAAGGTTAATACAAAAGTCTTGGTTTCATATTTAATACGACTTTCTAAAACGTTAACCGACATGAAGAAAGAAACATTACCGTTTAGTAGTGAAGGACTCACCTGATCATAAAGCAGTTCAGAATCTGTAAATGCATACACCCTACGGACTTTATTCTGCACAGCCTCCACTAAACCATCCATCAGGGCTAAATAGTCAGCCACAAGCTCCTCCACATAAAAATCAAGCCTTTTCTGCACCTGAATTGCAGGAACATTGGTTGATCTTTCCATGACAACTCCGATTCCAGAAAGTCCACAACCGGGGTCCCCATAGCCAGCTATGGACATGCCTTTGAAGAACATTTTCACAGAAAATTCGTCGAGATCATATTTTGACTCATCTTTTGTCTCCCCTTTCACTGGTTCTTCGGTCTCCTTCCAAACTTCATCTTCGTCTTCACAACAGCTCCGGAACTCTTCTTCGTCTTCCTCTCTAACTAAATTAACAGAAACCTCATCACCAGAAATTGCCTGACCCTCCATTTCTTACACAATAACTCTGAAATTCTAAACTTAAAGCTGCGATTATTACTAAAATCCAATCACAAGCAAGCAACCAATCAATCTGAAGCTCTATATTTTCAACAAAATCTCTCCAAATCACAAACAACTGTTCCTTCCAATCACCGACTTCCAAGGCCTATCTCTAAATAATCAAACAAGAAAACCCATCAAGGAATCGATCCAGAACTGCCACTTGTAGCACCACCTCCACCTAAAAATACCACAAGGAAAAACCAATCAACCAATCGATTCAGCTCCTAATTCCGAATCGAAAACCCAGAAAACCCCATCAAGGAATTAATCCAAAAGAACCAAAATTTGATAACTGTTCGCTTATCCATATAAAAAACGAACCAACCAAAGAAAGAAAGAACACAAATTTTCAATTCAATCCCTCCAAAAAAACTGCACAAAATATTAAATAAACATACAAAAATAGGATAAGAGTATGATACTGGAAGGGCAACTGGGCAAGAAAGAAGTGAAGGTTCGAATTACCTTATCCGGGGGAGGGAATTGAAGTGTCTGGAATCAGATTCCTTCTTGGGGTCTGAAGTCTGAGACGGTGTCTTGTAACTGTAGTAAGGGTACAATAAGAACCCTAATCTGACAAATTTCAACCTTTGGTTTGGTGCCTCCCCCACTTACAAGATGCTGTTTTTATTCTATTCTTTTATTACTTGGATTAGATGAAATACCAGAAGGGAGTCCTCAGAATTATTATTGGCAATTGCCGTGTTTGTTGGCGTGAGAGAAAAAGTTAGCGCCTTTGGCCTTTTGCTTTGCCGCCACTCTCTTTCCTAACGCATGCAATTGGGGATGGTATTGCTTGCTTATTTTCTTTCCTAATCATCATTTTCTCTTAGTTTTGTTTTGTATCTTTAGGTAGCATAATTTTAAAAAGGAAATTCTAGGTTATCGTTTAGTATATAAATTGGACGTTGATGATGTAATGCAATCACGTTCAAGTGTTATTTTCTGTATTTACAGTGTAAATATGATTTAGTAAAATGATTGTTAATAACACAAAATGATGTTGCAATTACTATAAGAAAGATTGACAAAAAAAATTAGTATAACAAGGTTGAAGGTAATGTTGTTGACGTCATATTACATTGACAAAGTAGATTATTATTAATTAGACGTGATTCCGTTATTTCTATCAATGGTGATAATTACACGATATGGACATAGGCTATACCATGGATGTCTTATTACAGTATAGATGTAGGTTAGTACTTGGAGACGTCATGAAATCACAATTGTAATTCACTTACGGCCTCCCTACTTAGCGTAATGGAATTACAATATGAGGTTGGCATTCAATGTGTGAATTACGAAAAAGTGTAAACTACAATGTATTGTTCAAATTCACACTCCAAAGTTACATAATAATCTTATTGTTATACCTAATTCCATGTAATGATGTTAGTATTAATATACCAAAGTTGGTCTTTACATTGTGAACCTCATATTACACTGTAAATGTTTGATATTATACTTGAACGTAATCGCATTACAAATTGAAATGGTAGTATTCTTTCCTCACAATTTTCTCATTATTTACCCTATATTTGCTTCCATGTTTCTGTCCTTCTAACTAAACAGTTTCCGGTTCTTAAAAATAAAAGAGCAGCTGTTGGATTAAGTTGGCTTCCAAGAAAATCCACTAACTGTACGATATATGACAATGCCCCTTCCTAGACTGTGCCATTCTGTTCTTAGTCAACAAATCCTGGGGAACTCTGTAGAAATATGAACGCATTAAGACAGACCCTCAAGATTCCCAGCGAGAAAGCTGGGTTTGAAGAAACCTATGCAGTATGCACATGGTGCTTGTCTACTTAGATGAAGGAAATGTGACTTTGTTCTTGACTTTTTTTTTCAACTTCCTGACGATATTGTTTTTTTATTACTAGAATTAAACAAATCCCTGTAAAAGTGGATTAGAAAATGGGACATATCAATGATTACCAAACCCTATTTTCTTAAACTTAATTAATTAGTCAAATGGACCTTTTATTTTATTTCATTACAATAAATATTGTACTTTAATTTTCATCAAAAGAGAAGGAAAAAGTTTGAGGCCAGATGCGGTAGGTTAAAAAGAAAGATTGTATTCACTCAGAAATTGGAACTTGGAGGCTGAATTTATTGTGGAAACAAGATCCATATATGACTGAACTTTAGCGTGGGAAACAAATATTGTAATTTTAGTGCATTACTCCTCAGTACATTTAGAGTTTAATCGAAATATTAATTAAACAAATCTTGGCAATTGTTTACTACAAAATACAGATGCTGGCCATTATATATGTAGTGTATCTATGCTGTGTAGTCTTTGTACCTAATCACTTTCTTGTCCAGCCTTGCAGTTTACAGGCTGAGAATTCAATCATCAATCACGTTAGTGTATAATTCTCACGTTGTTTTGGTATTATTAGTTGGCTATGGTTTTTAATTCCATGGTTTTGTAAGGTTTGGTAAAGGTAGGGTCTTTGGTGTGAAGAAATGAACAAGATGCTTACAGAAGAAAGGGACTTGACTCTATATACGATTGCCCTTGAACAATATGACTGCTCAAAGCTTACATTTACTACACACACTTATTTCTCTTTACATTTAGGGAAGGATGCTCGTCTATAGAAGAATTTTGTTTGACATATACGAGTAGTGAGTCATTTCTCTTTTATTGGCAAATCACGACCTCACATATATTTTAAAATGACTTGTTCAAGGCAAAAAAAAAAATATATATTATGCACACATGTGTCAAATTGTAATTTGACTGTAAAGAGAAATAAGTTCTTAGATGTAAAGAGTCAAACATTTTTCTCTAACGAAAAAACAACTTTATGATACCAAATTATTTACTCCTCAAAATCTAATATTTAGGTCAAACTATAAATTTCGATAACTATACATAAACTTGAATTCAACTCCGAAGTTGATTATATTTTGAGAATTTTCTAACAATATAAAATTAGGAAAACTAATGAAAATGGCTTGAAAACTTTGAATTTTAATGATAAGGACAAAATAAAGGGTAAAGTGAATAGTACCAGGATTGACTTTTTAGTGTAAAAATGTGGTTTTTTGTTATAGTGAACAGGACCGGGAGTTTTTCGTTAAAGTTCCCTATAAAATTCCGGTCCACATTAAATACTGGACCATAGTAAATTTTTGTATTTTGTTATACGTAAATCCAGATTGTTCATTAAATCTGGTTACAGAACATTTTTATAGGGGGATATTAATGACAACTAGTTTGGCCAAGTTGACCTTTAATGTTTTGTTGAAGTTTCTTTGGATTAAGGACTTCTTGAATTTTATCCAAAATGTTCTAGTTGATGAAGATTGTATCAATTTTTAATATTTTTAGTACCATAGTCACTCAGTACTACGGTACGATGATATTCCTCTTCACTTGGAAGTAAGATTTTTAGGTTCAAATCTCATGGATGACGAATTTGTTACCAAATTAGGTTGCCCATTGTGTGGCTTAGCCGAACTCCCTCTCCCCCTAGTGTAAAAATATCAATGTACTAAAAAAAAATCATAATAAAGCTCCTATCATTTCATTTGGGGGAAAAAAAAAAGAAGACATCACTTATATAAAAATTTGTAAAGTTGAATGTCTATACCCCATATTTATTCAAGTTGGAATAAAATCGGGCTTGAATTTTCTTTTATCTGCTTGTTGGTAAATTAGTATTTGGTTGCAAATGACAAACTCTTTTGTGAAAGGTTTCATAAGTTCATAGTTGGGGTGCAACTCGAACGGGTTGGAAGGTCAACCTAATCCTATCTCAATTTTTACAATTCGGGTTCGGGTTCATGTTGGATTTCATTCGGGTTCATTTGGGCTCAAGTTTAATTGGGTTAAGGTTTACTTGGGTTCGGTTTGGGTTGCCCAACTTTTTTAAGTTTAATCTTGTAACAACTTAATTTCCAAGAATTCCTAAAAAAAAATTTCAGCCAAGTAGCATCAAGGCTAGCTAACTCTAATTTCATAAATCAATCTACTATAAAGCTTTAGGATTTAGAGACTACGAATATAGGCTGACTAATCAAAGCCTCTTATTCCCTAAAAGCTTAAGTAATTATAAAGGGTAATTTGATAAAAATTATTAGAAAGGGCGTTGGTTTTTGGACTTGGCACACTTGCGTGTAGTATAAGCATTAATTGATGTGGGTTACAATCTGATTAGATTGGGTTTGGTTAGTCGGGTTGGGTAGGGTTGGGGATGGACGGGCAAATTATCAACCCAACTCAACACAATCAATGAATGGGTTGAAATTGAGTTGGCTTCGGACGGGTTATAATAATAATAAATAAATAAACCCCATTTGTTCGGGTTTAAAGTCAGATTAAACATGAACGGATTTGGATTGGCACAACCCAAGTTGTACCTCTAGTTCATAGAAATTATTCGTGCTTTTAATATTAGGTAATGTGCCCACTCATCATGTGTCTTTGCAATAAAAAATGGGTCCTGAAGATTCTCTGTTTCACGTAACTAAACGTAAGTTGGCGTTATATTTTTCAAGGAATTCTAATCCTTGAATTCTAATCCTTGAAGCTAAAAACTTGTGATGTGTCAGGTCTATATAGAGTTATAACAAATGAATGGACAAAATCCAATTTTTAAGTGTTAATACAATTCCTGTGGAACACGGAATACAAGGTATCCTATCTAGGGTTTTATTCTATCATATGACCTCACCAACGGAGGTTTCAGTCGTCAGAGGCAAGGATTTAAATATCGATAATATCGGCAAAATATCACCGATATTATCGTTTTTTTGAAGATCCGAAATTTTTTTAACTATCCAAATAATTTTCGTCAAAATATCACGATATTATCAATAATATCACGATATTTTCGATATTTTCGATAAATATCGATAATATCACAACATAATATTAAAAAATACTTAAATATGTTGAGAAAACTCAACATATACTTCACTTGATCATAGCCAAAAGGCCATTCAAGCTAGGATTTTCTCAGCTGGGGGAATGTGGCTTTTATAGGAAAAATTGCTTGCTCACTGCCCTCACATGGGCGATGTGGGACTCCCCCAATGGAAGAGAAAATCAGAATTTTGGCCGAAATTTTACACCCACTTTAAACGGCCATAACTTTGTCAAAACGCAACGAAATCAAGCAAGACAAAAACGAAAGTTGTAGCCCTCGAAGAGACGAAGAGAATGGTACCTCACACAACGTCTAAATCGTCGTGGTTTGCCCGGAAAATGCCTCGAAAGTCACTGAGATCGGCGGAAACTGGGTAAGATTCAAATGAGTATAACTTTTTTAATACTCAACAAAATTGAGTGAAACAAAAAGGAAAGTTGTACTACTCGACGAGACGAAGAGATTGATACCTTGCAAGCCGGCCAACTCGCCGTGGTTTGGCCGGAAATTGCCTCGAAAGCCACTGAGGTCGCCGGAAATTGGGTAAGATTCAAATGAGTATAACTTTTTCAATACGCAACGACATTGAGTGAAACAAAAAGGAAAGTTGTAGCCCTCGAAGAGACGAAGAGAATGGTACCTTACACGACGTCTGACTCATTGTGGTTTGGCCGGAAATTGCCTCGAAAGCCACTGAGGTCGCCGGAATCTGGGTAAGATTCAAATGAGTATAACTTTTTCAATACTCAACGAAATTGAGTGAAACAAAAAGGAAAGTTGTACTACTCGACGAGACGAAGAGATTGATACCTTGCACGCCGGCCAAAATTCAATTGACACACTCCTGGCTTCCAAAATTCAATTCTTTTACTTTATATAAACTTGAAAAAACATAATCGGCATCCAAATTAAAGTTTAGTCTTATTCTTATGTGTAAGAAATTTAAAGTATCAAATTCGGTACATTATTCTTCATCATTTTATTCACTTCCCTTTTTTTTTTAATATCCTAAATAAAACCTCCAAATATTGTACTAATTAATTATATATAAATGATTATGGTGTGTTTAAACTTCTTTCATTAATTACTACATATTTTCTATACTCACAATGTTTGCCAGCTCGCTATATAATCAACTTAAATCAGTTAAATCCATCATGCAATGCATTTCCTTCCAATTTTTTGTGATAAACTAATAGATAATTGACTAAATAAACATCCTACAAAGTTTCATTAAAAATTTCCAAGTTTTTCTTACAATTTCCGTGGTTTCCATGTAATTTTTATCGATATCGATATTTTACCGATATTTCCATCGATATTTCCGTGTTTTCGGACTACCGATATTTCTGATATTACCGATATTTTCTTCCTTGGTCAGAGGCAATGTTTTGGAGGCCACAGCCTTGAGGCTGTACCGCTCTGCTCTGAAGCCAATGACTTGTCCTGGTACTGAAGCAGCAATGGTAAACGCCATGGCTGATTTAGGCATCAGCACAGACTTCCGACTGTGCCGAGGGAAAAAAATTCGAATGCGCTTTGAGTTGAAACGCTCCAAACTCAAGGTATTATTTTAAGGCCCACTACTATATTTTTCACCTGTTACTATTCACACGCTCCTAAACCCTAAACCTCATGGGCCTCTACTGCTCTACTGCACCTTGGGCCTTCCCAATGGCATGAATTTGGGTCTTGGTGTGAGTTTGAGCTCATCTCCATACGCCTAAACCATTAATTTTAAAGAAAAAATAATGAAAAGGGCTTGAAAACTTTGAGTTTTAACGATAAGGACAAAATAAAGGGTAAAGTGAATTGTACCATGATTGATTTTTTAGTGTAAAAATGTGATTTTTTGTTAAAGTGAACAATATCGTGGGCTTTTCGTTAAAACTCCCTTAGTTTTATTTATTTTATGTTTTATTGTTTATTTTTGTTAAATTTTCGTTTTTACCATACCACAACACCAAACTATCATCTTTATGTTCTACAAAATGTATTTTCGGTGAAAAATTTCTTATAATCCATTTCAAAATTTTCAAAAACAAGGATATAAATCAAAATCCAAATGTAAAGGGATTTGAATCTAAATAAAGTAATGTAGGAAAAATAATCAATGGAAAAAGAAAAAAGGAGGAAAAAAAAAAGGATACGATCGTTACTTCGCTACCGATCATCATTGAAGGGTGTCACTAGAAAGATAGTGACTGTATCCCGATCATCCTTGAAGGGTGTCACTAGGAAGATAGCGACTTTATCCAAACCAAGTCACTAGCTTCATACTGATCCGTCTCTTTTCAAATTTTTTTTTAGTTTTTTTTTTTCTTTTACTTTCTTACCATAACAACAAACTTGTTGTAGGCCTATTTGATTGAACTAATCTAAGGGATTAGAGAGAGAGGGGGCTGGCGGTATTGAGAGAGAAGAGAGAGTGATTTAATTGTGAGGTGTGTTTGTATTACCCCATTGTGCCTTTATTTATAGCAGTAGGATAGGTAAAAACATTTCCCTTTAGGATTACAACTCTTAATAGGTAATCAACTCCTAATAGAAAATATAAGATACATTCCTAAATCTACTAGGATTTACACAATCACATTCCTATTCTAAATATAATTGCAACACTCCCCTTTGAGTGTGTAAATACTTAACAAACCATCACATCAGATCTTCAGTAGAGAAGGTAGAATAGTTAATGAAGTCATCGACACAACAGGTGAAAGCGAGTATCAAATTTTAAGAAAGTATGCATTGGTAGTAAAACTCATAAAACCCCGCTATGGTAAAACCCAAGGTATGGGGAAATAGGCCTGGCAAACGGGTCGTGTCAGTCGTGTTCGTGTCGTTTTCGTGTAACACCTGTTATCTTAACGGGTCGTGTCGTGTCACACCCGTTATCTTAACGGGTCCTTAACAGGTCGTGTCACTTTACCCAACGGGTAAAGTGACCTGACCCGTTATGACCCGTTAAGAAAAATATATTTTTTTCTTAAATTTGCACATACCACACATTGCCACATAAATATTACTTCAAAACATTAAAACACATTTGTCGTTTAAGTACTACATCTACACTCGAAAATAAGAGCCTAATAAAAAAATAATACATACACTACTAATCTATTACAAATTTTAAATGTGCAAGGATATGCAAAATGAAACAGTTTTTGTTTTCAAGGTTGTGAAATCTTTCTCAAAAGTTTAAACCTCAATTTACAAAATCCTCGATTTACATCGATCATCATGAAATTGCATTAGAACTTTGGCTTGATCTATTGCCTTCAAGAGTTATGTTGATGATGTTTTCAGTAAGGTTTTCCACGTCATAACTATCTTCTGCATAAACTAAGCATAGAAAAACCAAACATTAAAAATCATTCAAATTATGAGAAGTTTACCAAAATAATTATGAAAAAAAATAAAACAATAGTACTATACCATACTTTTATTAAGTATAAACATAAGATTTTGTGGTATCCATTAGTGTAAATATTTTAAATTGAAGATCGAATTCAATCATTGTATTCATATAAGGTCAAGGAGTGTAGTTGTAAAAAATCATCAAAATCGGAGTTAAATTAACCGTTAAATCGTGATTTTTCGTTTATAACCGTCAAAAAGTTTTGTCCCGTTACGTGCTCTCTGAATGTTTGTTTTTTGCAATTTTTGGTGTATGCGATCTCGAAATATGTACAAACATGTTTGACGGTTGGATCATTGAAACTAATTTCGTAGAATGAGTATCCCATCAAAACAATAGATTCACTAATACTTAAGAGTTTATTCATACTTTTATTAAGTATAACATAAGATTTTGTGGTTTCCACTAGTGTAAATATTTTAAATTGAAGATCGAATTCAATCATTGTATTCATATAGGGTCAAGGAGTGTAGTTGTAAAAAATCATCAAAATCGGAGTTAAAATGACCGTTAAATCGTGATTTTTCGTTTATAACCGTCGAAAAGTTTTGTCCCGTTACTTTATCTCTGAATGTTTGTTTTTTGCAATTTTTGGCGTATGCGATCTCCAAGTATATATAAACATGTTGGACGGTTGGACCATTGAAACTAGTTTCGTAGAATGAGTATCCCATCAAAACAATAGATTCACTAATACTTAATAGTTTATTCATACTTTTATTAAGTATAATATAAGATTTTGTGGTATCCACTAGTGTAAATATTTTAAATTGAAGATCGAATTCAGTCATTGTATTCATATAAGGTCAAGGAGTGTAGCTGCAAAAAATCATCAAAATCAGAGTTAAAATGACCGTTAAATCGTGATTTTTTTTTTATAACCGTCGAAAAGTTTTGTCCCGTTAATTGATTTCTGAATGTTTGTTTTTTATAATTTTTGACGTATGCGATCTCGAAGTATATACAAACATGTTTGACGGTTGGATCTTTGAAACTAGTTTCGTAGAATGAGTATCCCATCAAAACAATAGATTCACTAATACTTAATAGTTTATTCATACTTTTATTAAGTATAACATAAGATTTTGTGGTATCCACTAGTGTAAATATTTTAAATTGAAGATCGAATTCATTACTTGTATTCATATAGGGTCAAGGAGTGTAGTTGTAAAAAATCATCAAAATCGGAGTTAAAATGACCATTAAATCGTGATTTTTCGTTTATAACCGTTGAAAACTTTTGTCCCATTACTTGATCTCTGAATGTTTGTTTTTTGCAATTTTTGGCGTATGCGATCTCGAAGTATATACAAACATGTTTGATGGTTGGATCATTGAAACTAGTTTTGTAGAATGCGTATCCCATCAAAACAATAGATTCACTAATACTTAAGAGTTTATTCATACTTTTATTAAGTATAACATAAGATTTTGTGGTATCCACTAGTGTAAATATTTTAAATTGAAGATCGAATTCAATCATTGTATTCATATAGGGTCAAGGAGTGGTTGTAAAAAATCATCAAAATCGGAGTTAAAATGACCGTTAAATCTTGATTTTTCGTTTATAACCGTAAAAAAGTTTTGTCCCGTTACTTGCTCTCTGAATGTTTGTTTTTTGCAATTTTTGGCGTATGCGATCTCGAAGTATATACAAACATGTTTGACGGTTGGATCGTTGAAATTAGTTTCGTATAATTTGTATCTCATGAAGTTCAATGGTGTGTGTGTGTGTATATATATTTATTTATTAAGTAGATTTAAATCTATTTATTTTGTATGTATAATTATTATAGTTTTTAGGGGTATAAAATTTAATATATATATATATATATATAATTATTATAGTTAATATTTTGGGTATAATTATTATAGTATATATAATTATTATAATTATTATAGTTAATTTAATATATATATATATATATATAATTATTATAGTATTTTTTTAGGGTTATAAATTATTAAATTAATATTCTGCTTATCGTGTATCGTGTTATCCACGTGTATACCCGAACAAACCCGTTATCTTAACAGGTGTTTATCGGGTTACCCGATAACGACCCGTTTCGTTATCGTGTCGACCCGAACACCTGTTAATTTCGTGTCGTGTCGTGTCGTGTCGGGTTATCGGGTCGTGTCAGGAATTGCCAGGCTTAGGAAAACCTATAGACTAAGGAGAAAAGTAAGAAGTATGCATAATGTCTAAAACAAACGTCAAACAAGACGAAAGTAGTGAACTCAACAGAGTATGATCATCCCAGGATGGGTGCCTCATTAAAACCTCGTTAGGTCGCAAAAACCCAGTGGGAAAAATGCTCCTAATCGTAGGAAAAAAAGTACATTAAGATCAAGTGAGTAACTTTAGGATACTCCCCCTGAGTTAGACATAACTTCTAAATAAGAGAACTACAAGCGATTCAACTAAGATAATTTACGCATACTGATTCTTTGGACGAGCTTCTGAAAATTAAACTTAGGCAATGACTTGGTGAAGAGATCGGCCAGGTTGTCCTGAGAACGAATTTGCTTGACTTCAATGTTCTGATGCTGCTGTTGTTGGTGTGAGTAAAAGAACTTTAGCGCTATGTGCTTAGTGTTGTCTCTCTTGATGTATCTCTTCTTTACTGCTCGATACATAATGCATTGTCTTCAAAGATCGTCGTAGGAAGGTTAACGACAGATGTAAGATCACTAGTGCTTCGAATGTGTTCCATGACTTTTCTCAGCCAAAAGCATTCACGCAATGCCTCATGTAGGGCGAAAATCTCAGCATGATTCGACGAAGTTGCAACTGTCATTTTCTTAGTAGACCTCCAAGATATAGCGGTGTTTCCAACGGTAAAGACATAACCCGTTTAAGAACGTGCCCTATGTAGGTCAGACAAATATCCAGCATATGCGTAACCAACAAGGTAGGAATCAATTTGAGTACCATAGGGGGCGGCAACACTTGAAAATTCGCTAGTATAAAACAAGCCCAAATATGTTGTACCCTTAAGGTAGAGAAAAATGTCTTGAAAATCATTCCAGTGTTTGCGTGTAGGCGCATTGCTATATCTAGCTAATAGATTTATAGCGAAGGAAATGTCGAGTCTAGTGCATTGAGCCAAGTACAATAAAGCCCTAATTGCACTTAGGTAAGGAACTTCGGGTTCCAAAATCTCTTCATCATCCTCCTTTGGATGGAAGGGATCTCGTTTAGCATCTAGAGTTCGAACGACCATAGGTGTACTCGAATGCTTCGATTTAGCCTCATTAAAATGATGTAAAACCTTCTAGGTGTAGTTCAATTGATGTACTAGGATTTCATCCGACCAATGCTCGGTCTCCAGGCCGAGGCAATATCAAATTTTCCCAAGATTTTTCATCTCAAATTCTAATTTCAAGTGCGTAGCAGTTTCCTCAAGCTCTGTGGGAGTTCCGATGAGGTTCATGTCGTTGACATAAACTGTAACGATTGCAAATCTGGAATGTGACTTCTTTATGAACATGCATGGACATAATTTGTTGTTCACATAACCCTGACTTGTCAAAGATTCACTCAGATGGTTATACCACATCCGTCCGGATTGTTTCAATCCGTAGAGTGACCTCCTCAACCTCATCAAGAAAGTGTTCTGTGGTCTAAAACCATTTGAACCAGTCAATTAAAGTCCTTCTGGAACTTTCATATATATCGCCATATCTAGATCCCCATAGAGATACACGATTTCCACGTCCATAAGCTGCATATTCAGTTTTTTCGATAACTCCCAAATTGATTAGGTAGCAGAATGTTATAACGTCCATTACAGGGAAATACGTCTCCTTGTAATCAATCACAGGGCGCTGAGTGAAGCCTTATGTTATAAGGCGTGCTTTGTATCGCACTATTTCATTATTCTCATTATGTTTCCTCACAAAAACCCACTTGTAACCAACAGGCTTCATATATGGATGAGTAGGAGCTACGAGCCCAAACACCTTACGTTTCTAAGTGAATCGAGTTCGACCTGGATTGCTTGTTTCCAGTTTGACCAGTTATTTCTACTTCAACATTCATCGACGGAACGTGGTTCAATGTCATCGCTAAACGTGATGTTAGTAGATACTGAGTACGCAAAGGCATCGTCAACAATCATCTTATTCCAATTCCAAACATCGTCCAATACTGCGTAGTAGACCGAAATCTCACAATTCTTGGGAGGCTGACATGTTTCATATGAAGTATTACCGTAATCTAGAATAACCTCATGCATTTGAATGAATGAGTGAGCGATAGTCGAATTCAAACTAGGGTCACTAGTTGGTGCCATTTTCCTCTTCTGGGGTTGTGAATCTTTTGAACCAAAGGGTCTGCCACGCTTCAGGGTTGGAGAAAATGATTAGCTAGCCACCAATGTACCTTGCCGCGTGGAAGGTGTGGCTTCCCCACCTTCGGGGACGGTTCGGTATTCCCATATGGGTTGTTGACGTACGCAAGGTACATCTATCATTGCAGGTGCGTTTGTAATAAGTATATGTGATCTTGTCACCTTTGTTAGATCATTAAAAGCATCTGACATGCTTTGAGCAATGCTCTGAAGATCTATAATTGGTTGCACTTCAGTTTCAAACTGGGTAGTGCAGGGATCTAAATGAGATATAATGAGAGCATACCACGACAATTCGTGGTGTTCTACGGGAATGTTAGCATGCTTATATCCCCCTAACAATAAGAAGATTGTCTCATCAAAGTGACAATCCACAAAACATGCGGTAAAGAAATCTTCTATCAAGGGTTCCAAATAACGAACAATTGATGGCGAATCATAACCGACATAGATTCCCATTTTTCTCTGATGACCCATTTTGGTACGTAGTGGTGGCGCTATTGGCAAATAAATTGTGCACCCAAACACCAGTAAATGCAAGACGCTATGCTCGTATCCAGTGACCAACTGTAACGATAAATGTGGTTGAGTAGCGGTGAGCCTTAGGCCGACCAGCATGGTTGCGTGCAATATTGCATAGCCCCAGGCAGATACTGGTAGTTTGGTTCACATAACCAAAGTTCGAGCTATCAATTGAAGGTGCTTTATGAAAGCTTCTGTCATGCCGTTTTGGGTGTGAACATGGGGTACATGATATTCCACATCAATCTTTACTGACATGTAATAATCGTCAAAAGTCTGTGACGTAAACTTTCTAGCGTTATCCAGTCGAATCGACTTAATCGGATAATAAAGGTGGTGAGCCTTTAGCTTAATAATTTGTGTTATGAGTTTAACAAGCGCAGCATTGCATGTGGACAACATGCAAGCATGTGATCATCGTGTTGATGCATCAACCAATACCATAAAATATCTAAATGGTCCGCATGTTAGTTGGATAGGTCCATAAATGTCCCATTGAATCCTCTGAAGAAACTTAGGGGGGTAATGAATAATCTTTGTATGTGAGGGTTCAATATTCAACTTCTCTAAAGAACATGCTTAGCATGGCAAGAATCCAAGGTAGAGAGGTAACCGACCCATGTGATGATATGAGGATACAGTGCATCATATCACGTCCAGAATGTCTCAAACGGTCATGCCAAAGCATAAGAGTGCTTTGGAACCCAAGCATAGGGCCGACCATACTGTGGGCTTCTATGCCGCGAATGGTTATGATGTACAACCCACTCGGCAGACGTTCCAACTTTTCGTGAATACACTCTGTCCATATTCATACGAAGTGATACAAAGAAATTCAAAACCATTATCTTCAGTGGTTTCAATATGATATTGATTACCTCAAATATCTCTAAAATTTAGCAATGTTCTTCTGGAACATGGAGAATAAAGTGTTTCCTTAATGGTTAAGATAGTACCATTGGACAATATGATATAGGTCTTTCCGTATCCTTCAATCATGTTGGATAGGCCTGAGAGAGTTATCAGAGAGCTTTATGAGGTGTTAAGTTAGTAAAATAGTGTCGGTCATACAAGATGGTGTGCGTGGTTGAACTATCTGCCGGACAACTAACTTCCCCACTAGACATACCTAGAAATAAATTGATTGAATTGGTCACATGCATAAATATAATTCCATTCATTCAATTTACGCAATTCGAGAAAATAATATCCATCAAATAACAATCCATAATTCAAAACAAACCAAAACCAAACAAATTATTCCAAAGACTTAGAAAAATTGTTCAAAATTAAACCATAAACCTAGAAAAATAGGGGAGAGGGGGTAGCCACTCCTAGTGGGTTCGGCCACTAGGGGTAAACACCCTAAAAACATGTCTAATTTATTCATCCATAGGAGTTGATGCCTTCTGAAAATTCGATATCTCCATTGATGTAGTCACATATTCCGAATCTTCCACATATGCAAAGTTAGACTCACGACGAGAATGACACTTAGCAATAGCTTCGGGGGAAGCTCGGCATACACGTGACCAATGATCATTTGACCCACAGCGGTAACACATGTCCATTTCAGTGGAAACAGGTTAAACAAGAGCTTTCCCTTGTTATTAAAGTTTGGGGCCTTAGGGGCAAGTGGTGGACGCTGTTGGGTCACATTTTCTCCCTTAGGAGTGGCACTCTATTAACCTTGGGCCCGTGGTTGAACTTACTGCCCATTGCCAAGCCACGATGGTTCTTTCGTCGTTTATGACTGTTAGAATTGGTCGCATGCACTTCAGACGCGGCATTCGAGCCAGTCGGTCGAGCTTGATGATTTTTCATCAAAAGCTGGTTTTGCTTCTCAGCTAGAAGTAAACAAAGATCAAATCTGAAAACTTTGTGAATTTTTGTGCCCTATAATGTTCCTGTAGGACAATATTGGTGGCGTGGAAAGTCGAATAGGTAATCTCCAAGAGATCTGATTCAGTTAGTTCTATTTTACAGAATTTTAGTAGTGAACAGATTCTACAAACATCAAAGTTGTACTCATTCACAGACTTAAAGTCCTGGAAGCGAAGATGCTGCTAGTCATGTCTTGCTTTAGGCAAGTAGATGTCTTTTTGGTGATCAAAACGGTCGGCCAGAGTAAGCCAGAGGGTGCGTAGATCCTCCTCATCGAGGTAGTTAGTCTACAGTACATCATGGATGTGTCTTCGAATAAAGATCATTGCAGTAGCTTTCTGAGCTTCATCGACAGGTTTAGCGTCATTTGGTTCCTCGATGGTGGCTCTAATTCCTTTTCCAGTGAGATAAAGCTTCACTTCTTGAACCCACTTCAGATAGTTTCTTCTTGAGACTTCTAGAGCAGTGAAATCGAATTTGTTCAAGTTCGACGTGTCCCTATAACAGAGGGTACAAAAAACGTGATTAGTTATATGGTAAGCCATAGACATATATCATAGAACATACGAGTTCTATAGACATGTATTCTTTTAATTTATGCATGAAAACTACAGGTTTCATGTGGTATGTTTTGAATTAAAACTTCAGGTTTCAAAGGCACTAATTTTGAAACTACTTGTTCAAATTAGTTTTTATGAACGATTAGTTCATAAGGAGAGGTTCATACAAGAAACACAGAATGCAATATGCTGATTTAAGTGTAGTGGATTTGAGTTTCTTCGGAACTCAAGTGTGAGAGCTTCATTTGTCACATCCTGGCCCGGGGCGGACCACTTCCCGGGCCCGCTCTACCACCGTAGCACGATATTGTCCGTTTTGGGCTTACCATTCCCTCACGGTTTTGTTTTTGGGAACTCACAAGCAACTTCCCAGTGGATCACCCATCGTGGGAGTGTTCTGGCCTCCTTCTCGCTTAACTTCGGAGTTCCTACAGAATTCGAAGCCAGTGAGCTCCCAAAAGACCTCGTGCTAGGTAGGGATGAGAATATACATATAAGGATCACTCCCCTGGGCGATGTGGGATGTTACATCATTACTATGAAAGTATGTCAACGGTTCAAAGTATAAAAATAAATTATTGAATCGTTAATGTCCATAAGTGATCCAGGTCAATAATTTTGGGTTAATTATCAAATTAATAAACTGCAGGTCACTTTTAATTAATTCAATAAATCGGGCCATACAGTGTCGATTGTAGAAGCAAAAATAATAATAACATTCGGGTGCTAAATAATAGCATTTGGTCGGAAAAAAAATATCTCAAAAATGATTTGGGCTCGGGTTGGCTGCAAAAGGCAGCCTAGCAGCAGCAACTGCTGGCTTTGGGCCGAATGGGGGGCACGAGTCAGGCCCAACATATTTTTGGCCTTAGGTTCGCATGGGTAGCCTAGCCGAAGCCGGGTCTGGGTTGGGGCAGACTTCAACCCAGTAGACAAAGCTGTGAGAATCGGGCCAGGGCGTGTGACATAGCCCAATGGGCTACAAACTGCTTCAGGTAGGTTTTGAACCATGGGACAACGGGCTAAGAAGGCTGCAGTCTTTCTTGGTTGGGCCTAAGGGACTTCAGGCCCAATAGAGCTAATCAGGCCAAAGCCTAGGTTATTTGGGTCAGCGCAACAAGCCCAAAGACTTCTACCGTGTGGTCAACTCAAGGCTTCATGCCAGTGGTGGTCCGATGGTGCCACGGTGGATGATGCGGCGGTAGTGCCGTACAGTGCCCAATGTTTTTTTTTTTGGGACATCCCTAGGGTTTGAAAAACCCTGAATTGCTTCTAATTTATTTATATGCTTTGACTGACAAAAAAATAAAAAGAACACATAGTAAATATAATTGCGTAATGCATGAAACAAATATATGAAATACACAATATATATGTATATATATATATATATATCTATATTAAGGAAAATATAAACATAGAGGTGTTCATGCATCATGGGGAATGTTTTCATGCTTCATGGACATTTCAAATATCTTCCTTTATTTTAAGCGTACCTGATTAGCAGAAAACAAATATAAGCCCTTGAATTTTGTAGAAGATAGTCTCCTCATACGATCCGTCAATTCCTCAGCTTCTGGTAAGAGTATGTTGATAACGTGTTGTAGGCTTATTTTATTGAACTAATATAAGGGATTAGAAAGAGAAGGGGTTGGCGGTATTGAGGGAGAAGAGAGAGTGATTTAATTATGAGGTGTATTTGTATTACCCTATTGTGCCTTTATTTATAGTAGTAGGATAAGTAAAAACCTTTCCCTTTAGGATTACAACTCTTAATAGGTAATCAACTCTTAATAGGAATATAAGATACATTCCTAAATCTACTCGCACCACGTGTTTCCTAAAATTAATTTAGGACATTCCCAAGATTTTGGACACCTACAAATCTCTTTGGGTGCCCCGCTATTAGTTTTCATTATTTTTTCTATTTTTCCACTTTAAAAATCAATGAAAAATAGTTTCGGGAGCTAATAAAGGATAAAATCACATCCAAAGGTCTTTCAACATTTTCATTGATTCCCACACAAAATATTTCCTAAAACTAAAAGCTTCAATTTTTCACAAAAACTATGAGTTAGACAACCCACATTTTCCAATCGATTTTAAGAACTCTTATAAAATTCATTATAAGCCAAAATTTGAATTATTCTAGTCACACCACATATTTTCTTACTCCTATATAAATACCTACCCATGGGGAAGAAGAAAGTACTATATATATATTGTGTGTGTGTGTGTGTGTGTGTGTGTGTGTGTAGGGTAAGCCATAAACCCTAGCAAAAGCTCTGTAACTCTTGTCTGCAGGTGCACTTGAGTGTGTGTGTGTGTGTGTGTGTGTGTGTGTGTGTAGGGTAAGCCGTAAACCCTAGCAAAAGCTCTGTAACTCTTGTTTGCAGGTGCACTTGAATTCATATAATTCTGACAAATGGGATCAAATAAAACGAGGAGCACTTCACTCATAGGAAATGAGATGGGCTTCCGCGCACATGAAATGAGGTGGGCTCGGTGCACAGAAAACAAGGCAAAAAAGAGACGAGTTTCTGGCACGCAAAATAGGGCGTGTTCCTTGCACGTATAACGAGGCAAGCTCAGCGAATGAAAAAAATGGTGCTAAAAACGAGACGAGGCAGCACACAAAAAATGAGGCGGACTCGGGTGCATGGGTCCGTCATTGTTGCCTGCACGAAGCATTGGTGCTCTAGTTGGAGCATAGATAAGCCATTGTCAATATGGGGTAGGGTTTAGTTTTAATCTCACAGGCAACCATTGTTGCCCGTATGAATCAATTGTGTTGGCGGTAAGGCATTTATAGGGGTATGGTTTAGTTTTAATCCCACGTGTCAAGCAAGGTTTACCGTACAAACCATAGGTGTCGGGGATAAGCCATTTATATGGGATATATTTAGTTTTAATCCTACGGGTCGACTGTTGTTGCCCGTACGAAGCTTTGGTATTGGGGATGGGCATTTATAGGCCGTTGCAATAGGGGTAGGGTTTCATTTTAAACTTAAGGATTTACCATGGCTGGTTGGACAAAGCATTGTTGCCGAGGGTGGGGTATTTATAAGTCTGTATCAACGATGATATAATTCACACTAAAATCGTAACTTTTAACATAGCAAACTAAGATAGCGAGAATATTTTGGTGTGCTCTCTACATATCCCTAAGGGAACATTGATTGCCATGCCCATTGATCCAATTACGAGTACTTTTGCCTGAAAGGGTTGCGGCCAAAGGAAATGCAGTTTGCGACAGGGCTGCTCTCTGGCTGCAACTATTGCTGGCGGGCGCTTAATTAAGTTTCATTTCTGGAGGGGACTGAAAAGCCTTTGTGAGTGGAATGACACCGCTAATAGCAGGGTTTGACTTTGCAAATGCAGTTTTCTAGGCCCAAGCCAACAAGGACATGCCTCCAGCACCTGAGAGAACAGCCGCATAAGCCCATACCTGAAGTTATATGATGCCTTGCAATTAAGGGCTCATAAAATTAGATGCTAGCAAATCCCCCAATGCCACATATTTGAGCAGGCCAGCTGATGAAGCGTTCAATAGTCCTACCACAACCAGAGCCGTGGGATTGGGATTTGTCTCTCACTGTACACTCTGGGAAGGCTTATCCCTTGAAATGTTATAGCGAGCGGTAATTAGCGGTCTAGTACCTACTAAAGGGGACAAAAATTAGTTTGATCAGTTATTGTTCATGGATACAGTACTTTACAGACTGTTTGATAAGAGAACGTTTACCTAAGGCACAATATGTTAACATAACAATTGCTGTCTATTTGATTTTGTAGTAGGGTATTTTTGGCATTTAAGTATTAGGGTTTCTTAGGTTTATTGCTCTATAAATAGAGCTTGTAATTTAGTTTGAGAATAAGTTAGTCACAATGTAGTCTCTAGGGTTTTTGTAGCCGTCTCGGCATTCTCAGTTTGTTCAATAAAATTCTTATTATTTTATAGTTTTGTTGTCCGTTCGTTTTTGTCCTGTACTCCGTTCTCTGAACTGCACCCACGCAACCTGGTCCGCATCGCACCACCATCTGACCACACCCACAATCTGCTCGATCTGCACCCGTACCTGAACCCATCACAACGCATCGCATCTGTTCTATCCCTCTAATCTGCATCTGCCCCAACTCTGGTCTGCACCTCCCCAGCCACTGACGCTGCTTCTGCACCCTTGAAGGTTGCTGTTGCAACCTGTGAGAGCAACCTGCACTTCTGTATCGCCACAAAGAAAAAAGAAAATGGATTGTAGCCAACAGAACAACTCCAATGCAATTGCAGAAGGACTCCATACGAGTTGCGACAGATCCAACTCATAGGAATCGAGTCCGGGTACCGTGCAAGTTCAAGCACATGGTGGGTGGATGGTTCTGCAGATCCAGATGGGGTAGACGCAGCGGAGGTGATGGCATATTCCACCTTTTTTTTTTTTTTTTTTTTTAAAACAAACTAGACCAACGACAATCTAAACAACGAACAAGACGGACAAACAAACTGATACGAATCAAGGGCAGATTAAATCCCAAAGGATCAAACCTGCTCTGATATCAAGTTGAATATCAGAGTGCGCAACGAACAAGACTATAAAATAATAAGAATTTTATTGAACAAACTGAGAATGCCGAGACGGCTACAAAAACCCTATAGACTACATTGTGACTAACTTATTTTCAAACTAAATTACAAGCTCTATTTATAGAGCAATAAACCTAAGAAACCCTAATGCTTAAATGCCAAAAATACCCTACTACAAAATCAAATCAAATCTTAATTAATTTCCTAAATAAACTTAATAAATTCCAACACTTTACAGACTGTTTGATAAGAGAACGTTTACCTAAGGCACAATATGTTAGCATAACAATTGCTGTCTACTTTCAACGATCACCCCATGTGCGCACCGTGACCTTCCTTAGCACGTCGTGATTAGTACAGGCTAACACATTAAGCTGGGGACTACGTTTCTTACAACAACCCATGGGAAACGAATCGACCATGAGAGTGAATACGGCTGATAGCATTGCCGCAAAAATTGTGTAATTGGAAATTTCCTCCAAGGATTTTCAGGCAAACAACGGGATACAGCCTACAGGGATCCAATATGGATGTGTAAAATAGGTCATGCCGTTTTACTTTTTCTTTTGGGGGCCCATGTCTGTCCTTCAACCTAAATTGGTACGGTGGATTTTGAGGTTATCGGACCGCGCTGCTAAATGACACAATTTGATAAATAATGGGGGTAGTAAGTATATCTATGTTATGAAACTGTTCGTTGTTGGCTTTTTTATTAAGAATTGGGCATCTATTATTTAGCATCCGTTATCCCATTCCGCTATTCTATTTTAGTTTGAAGGATAATTTTATAAACTTTCAATTGAGAATCAACTACAACATTGTCACATTGAGGATCAACTTCAGCATTGTCACATTGAGGCCTTCTTCTGGTTCAATTTGTCAACAACAATCATGGAACCATTAATCATTTATTTTTCAACACGAGTTTGTGCAATCTGCTTGATTTTGGCTTGCTACTTAATTTGGAATAATAATTTATGTTGCTTCTTCTCGGATAAACGGATGTGCTTGCTATAGGTATGCATAGTCTAGGTCATGCAGGTTGTGGTAGATTTCTACCCATGCGAAACTTCAAGTTGTTATTCTTCACATGGAGTTGGGCCATACGCGGGAAGGAAAAAATCCCTAGCTTGAAAGTGATTCTTGTTGTACAGTATATTCTTTTGCTTTTGGCTCTTTTTTTCCTCCTTGGTAGCTTTGGACTCTTTAAAATAATTGTCTTTCTTTTCCATGTAGTTATGTAATGATATATAATAGCTAAAAGAAATTTTTGATATGTCTGTTGTAAACTTCTTGTTTAAGTGTGATTGTGTAAATCTTTTATTTATGATATGATGTTTGAGCTATTGAGCTCCGATGATATATATTTTGGAAAAATTATGTTCATGATTTTTTGTGCTTACTTAGTGGATATTCATACAATGTGTTTTCGGTGGGCAATGTAGTGCCTTCGGACGGATGATAAATGTGCCTTTGGGCAGATAATATATGTGGCTTCGGGCGATTATGATATCACTACTAAGCACACTATATATGATATATGTTTTACGAAGGTTTTATGGCATGCTAGGGTTTTCAGAATACCTACTACATATTATGCTATATGAGGTTTTCTAAAACTTGGGGATAAGTACGTTTGAAGAGTAATTGTTTTAGTATTTTATATATATATATATCAACTTGGTTCACTCATGTTTTGTTTTACGTCTCCTTCAGGGCCTAGGAACGAGGCATACAATCCGAGCTATATGGCGTTTCCATATTAGTGAATTTGTGCCCTCCTCTCTGCGTAGGACATCTCTTGTAATCGCACTTTCCACTATCCCTTCCGCTTGTATTTCGAATTAGTAGTATGCTCTAAACATGTTCATGCATTATCACTTGTTGGTAGTTGAATATTCTCCTTTGATCCAGTGACCCATACCTTATTACTATTATTTCGTTAAGGTTTGTTTTTTGATATTATATTGTGTGGTTATGCGTAAAATTTTATGCATGTTTTACATGTTCTCGGCATATGCATTCATGAAATGGTTTGCGTCACCTTTGGGTGTCAGCCAGCACATGGCCATCTCGTTGTCCTTCGAACATTGGGGTTGAGGTGTGTCATGCTAGCCCATTGTGAGGCTAAGCCCACCCCCTCCCCTTGGTGTAGATAATATCGTTTCTTCAAAAAGAAAAGAGAATAAAAAAAAAACAAACAAACAAACAAAACATCTCATTTATTGCTTGCATAAGAAATACGCCATAATTACTTTTTAATTAACGGCAAATTATCTATGCATGGTCACTAAACCAAATATAGAGTTGCAGGCAACCGCGGTTTAGCATGTGCATACAAAGGGTTGGCTTTGAAGAGGGATAGAGCCTCAGTGAGGTCAATCTTGTCTACATTGGGTGGCATGCTCCACGTAAACCCTTGAAGAAGCCTTGCAAGGAGCATTACAGTTATGGTAGTCCCAAGCGAACCACCCATGCATCCTCTCCTTCCGGTAGAGAACGTAATGAATCTCAGCTCATGCTCTTCCAGTTCAACTTGTTGATCAGCATCTCCATTCAGATGGCGTTCCGGGTTGAATCTCAATGGATTTTCCCAAACTTCAGGATTGCGCCCGAGGCCTAAACGACTGAGGAGAACAGCACTCCCCTTTGGGATGAAGTAGCCTGCAACTACAGCATCTGCAGTGGACACATGGGGTAGGTTAAATGGTGCAACTGGATGCAACCTAAGAGCTTCTCTTGAGCAAGCCATTATGTAAGGGAGCTTAGGGATATCAGACTCTTGAACAAGCCTATCCTTTCCCACCACCCTATCTAGTTCTTCTTCTGCTTTCTTAAGCATCTCAGGCTGGTTCAGCATTTGCGATAGAGCCCACTCTCCTGCATTGAAAGGATTATCCACTGTTGCAAGCTGCAGTTCCTATTCAATTAAAACAAGGGTACATAAGTTGGGTTCTAGGTAATTTGATTTGGTTACAAAATAGTTTTTAAATTTGGGAATTAAATGGTATCCATTTCCTTTTTTAAGTCTGACTAATAGTAGTTTATGGAATTAAACATACCATTAATATTATAGTTTCAAACTACTGTCTGCATAATTTTCAATCATTTAGGGTTGTTTAGTTTAAATTTTCAAACTTGATCTAAATATAAATGCCAAAAAGAAAAAAAAAACATTTCCAATCAGTTCCTAATATTGAAACCATTTTTCTTTTGACAAATATCTAATTAGACTGCACGTAAACAATAAGAAATAGGATCGTCAGCTTATGTTTATGTGCTTCTAGTATGTTATGCTTACGCTTTGGCATTTCAAAGTTGTGAACGTTTAGTTTTTATTTTTACTATTTAGAACTCATATAATTAAATTGGACAAAAAATGAAATGAAAGTCTAAATCTTCGTAAATTAGGGTATGAGAAATTTTTTAGCTCAATAAACATCAACAAAAGATCGAGACAACACCGCAACTTTGACAACAAAACATTAATCATTAAATGGAAATACGTATAAATCATAGTTTTGACATAAGCGCACAATTTTATCTAGGAAATTAAACATTGACAAAGGATCCAAAATATTCGAGGGTGGTAAGAATATCTCACTGTGATTTGCGCTTTGATTTCTTCACTAGAGAGTAAAGGCAGTCCATTTGCATCTTTGAGTGAAATGAAAACATCAAGCAGGTCCGCAGGCTCCGTCCTTTTCCCATCTCTCCATTCTTGTAATCTCTCGTTTATAACAGGGTCTTGATACTGCTTGGTAATCTTCAAAGCATCTCTCACCTTTTTCGCATGGCCGCCTATGTCAAACACTCTGAGCCAGGGAAGATAATCCGATACACAGAATGTGTACACATGCAAGAGCATGGTCGAAAGAGCGGATACATGTTCTTCCTCTTCAAAACCAGGCCCTCCATCCTCTCTCCCTTTGCCAAATTACCTTGAGTTGAAAATCATCCTTCTCATGACACCTCCCGAGTAAAATAGGGCTGCAGTTTTCACATTCACTACTGAACCATTTGGATTCACCGAGCACTGATTATATAGGAACTTAACAAGATTATCAGCTTCTTCATTTCTTTTACCAAGTAGCCAGTGAACCCTAGACTGATTGAACACATCAGCAATCAAGACCCTTCTCATTTTCTTCCACTGGCTTCCCCAAGGCGCAACGCCTGTGGTCACGTAGCCACTGCTTAAAATATGGGTGGCCATTGTAACAGGTCTTGATGCAAAAACAGCATCATTTTTCTTCAAAAACTCCCGGGCAATTTCCGGTGATTTCACTGCGATGACATGAACATTTCCTAATTTTACGCAGGCAGCACCTTGGTGCCTATTTACAAGAATAAGGGCGATGTACAAAATTGCATGAACTATAGGGGTATTAAGCTAATGAGTCATACAATGAAGCTCTGGGAGAGAGTCATTGAGCATAGATTGAGGCAAGAGACACGGGTTTCGGACAACCAATTAGGGTTCATGCCAGGGCGCTCAACCATGGAGGCAATCTATCTCTTACGAAAATTGATGGAAAGATATAGAGATGGGAAAAAGGATTTACACATGGTCTTTATAGATTTGGAAAAAGCGTATGATAGGGTCCCGAGAGACATTCTTTGGAGGATTTTAGAGAAGAAAGGAGTACGAGTAGCATATATCCAAGCTATAAAGGATATGTATGAAGGAGCAAAGACTGCCGTAAGAACTCATGAAGGACAAACCGAAAGCTTCCCCATAACTGTAGGATTACATCAAGGCTCATCCTTAAGTCCTTACCTTTTTGCTTTGGTAATGGATGAGTTAACAGGACATATTCAAGATGATATTCCTTGGTGTATGCTTTTCGCAAACGATATAGTGTTGATAGATGAAACTCAGGAAGGGGTAAATGCGAAGCTTAACCTTTGGAGAGAAGTGTTGGAATCTAAAGGTCTTCGCCTAAGCCGATCAAAGACAGAATATATGGAGTGCAAGTTCAGTGCAAATGGAGGCCAAAATGAGTTAGGGGTGAGGATCGGAGATCAGGAAATACCAAAGAGCGAACGTTTTCGCTACCTAGGATCTATCTTGCAAAAGAACGGAGAATTAGATGGAGATCTCAACCATAGAATACAAGCTGGATGGATGAAGTGGAAGAGTGCATCCGGCGTGTTGTGTGATCGTCGTATGCCACTGAAGCTTAAGGGAAAATTCCAATAAGGCCGGCGATGTTGTATGGCACAGAATGTTGGGCGGTGAAGCATCAACACGTACACAAAATGGGTGTAGCGGAGATGAGGATGCTTCGTTGGACGTGTGGGCACACGAGAAAGGATAAGATTAGGAATGAGGATATCCGAGGTAAAGTAGGAGTAGCCGAAATTGAAGGAAAGCTGAGAGAAAATCGGTTACGGTGGTTTGGACATGTGCAAAGAAGGCCTACTGACGCTCCGGTTAGAAGATGCGACTACGAGACAGAGGTTCAGGGCCGAAGGGGTAGAGGAAGACCTAGGAAAACTTTGGAAGAGACTCAAAGAAAAGACTTAGAGTACTTGGATCTAACAGAGGACATGACACAGGATCGAGCACAATGGCGTTCTAAGATTCATATAGTCGACCCCACTCAGTGACTTGGATTTTTTCAAGTCTCCAATCAAGAAGTTTTCCCCACTCTGGAAATTAAGGGAACACTACCTCAACCTACATGCTCCACTCACAAAGCTTCAACATACAAGTTTCAACAAAAGAAAAATTCAAAGAACTTAGCGAAGAAGGCTTTGGTGTATTTAACACAATACGTTGAAATGAAACAAAGCTTATTTATTGATATCTCCAATAAGTTACAAATATGTACATATACATGAGTCAAAATAAACAAACAAAAGGGAGCCTTCACAAAGGTTGCTTAGGAGAAGCCTCAGCAGTCGGTAGAGCCCCAGAAAGAGAAGGCACCGGAGGGAGATCATTCGGAGCCTCAGTACTGGACAACACCCTAGAAGGAGGAGGCATCAGAGGTTGATCATTTGGAGCTTCATTATGCGGTACAGCCCCAGAAGACGAAGGTAATAAATGCCTTTGGAACAGACCCACAAACCTCTGATGATCATGTAAAATCTGACCATCAGATTTCTTCATCTGGTCAAGCTTCCTCTTCATGTTTGTAGCATAATCATGTGTGAGCCGGTGCAACTGTTTATTCTCATGCTTGAGCCCTTTAATCTCCTGTTTGAGACTCATCACTTCAGCCACCAATGATTCAACTTGGCGGGTTCGAGCAAATAGGCGTTGGGCCATATTAGACACAGAACCTGCACACTGAACATTGAGAGCCAGAGAATCCTTAACAGCCAACTCATCATACCGTTTGGAAAGTAGTCTGTTATCTTTGGGAGTGAAAAGGTTCCTGGCCACCACCGCAACGGTCATATCATTCTTTATCACGGAATCCCCAACGGTAAGAGGACCAGTAGGGGATAAGAAGGATGGGCGCCATATGTTGTCTGGAGAAGGCGTGGCTGCCTCTTCAACAAGGTTCAAGTCAAGACGACGGTCGGATGGGCCAGACATTTTCAAAGGTGTTGAAGAGAGAAGAGGTCGGATAAATCAAGATCTTAGAAATGCAAGAAGGGAGCTTCTACTGGTGGAGATTCAAGTGTGCTTTGGAATTTAATACCAGCCTCTATAAAAATCTGCACTCGATGAAGCTTCAGAAATCGAAGAGGCGCTTGCTCAGAAATTGAAAAGGCGTTTGCTTTCTCAAAAGCTGGGCTGCTCAGAGACCACGAGGGCCGATCTCAGGAAAAGAAGAGGCGTTTGCTTTCTCAAAAGCTGGGCTGCTCAAAGACCACGAAGGTCGATCGCAGAAATCGAAGAGGCGCTTGCTTTCTCAAAAGCTGGGCTGCTCAGAGACCACGAGGGCCGATCTCAGAAATCGAAGAGGCACCTGCTTTTTCAGCCTTGTCAGCACCTGTCACAGGCACACTCAACTTTGCGGAAATTACGGGCATTCTGTCGAAGATTTCTGGTGAAGTAGAAAGCACGTGAATGTTACTGTTCAATCATCCACTTTCCACACGCAACATCAGCTCACGGGTACCACAGATAACTTTGCCAAAAATCTCTGACAAAGTTTAGACACGTGAAGCTTGTAGCTCCCATTACATCGCTATGACCAAGAAGGGTAAAAGAATAGCAAAGAAACAGCACTAATAAAGTTTAGACACATAAATTTTGAAGGTCTAGCTACCATATTATTACCCACAAGGGTAAATGAACAGGACCACTGCTGGATAATTGGAAAGTCCCTGTGTGTCAACATCTATGCTCCGTGGCAAGGTAGACTAGCAAACAGGCCTAACCTTTACTCACATTCGAGAAAACACTCCCAACAAGATTGCTTGCTTCAAGATCGAAGAGGCACCGCCCTCCGAATCTCGAGAGCCAGACTCCCAACATGATTACTTTCTCAAAAAGTGACGAGACACTGCTCTCCTAATCTCGAGAGCCAGACTCCTAGCAGGATTGCTTTCTCAAACATCGAAGAGGCACCGTTCTCCGAATCTCGAGAGACAGATCCTCGACAGGATTGCTTTCTCAAACATCGAAGAGGCACCGTTCTCCGAATCTCGAGAGACAGATCCCCGACAGGATTGCTTGTTCGAAAACCGAAGAGGCACCGCTTTCTCAACTTCGAGAACCCCTTAGATAAAGCTTGTTTGTAATCCTCACACCGCTTTCTCAATTTCAAGAGTCAGATCTTCTTGGATAAAGCTTGTCTGTAATCTTCACACGTAACATCAGCTTTCCAGATACCACAGACCACTTTTTCAAAGTGCTCTGACAGAGTTAAAACACGTGAAGCTAGCAGCTCCCACTACCGTGCTATGACCAAACAGGGTAAAGGAATAACATTACTCTTTGTTGTTAGGGAGACTCCTATATATGTCGACCTCTATCCTCAACGGATAGGCAGACCTGTAAAAATGCCCAACCCTTCCTCATATCTAACATGGCACTCCCAACGAAGCCTCTCGAAATACTCAGCTTTCTTTCCCCCTGAGAATACCTCTGCAAACAAGCTACACCAGAGCAAGAATATCTCATATAATCAGGGTTAAAAGCAAGAGTATCCCATATCATGCTTTTTCCCTGTTTTTTCCTTTGGCCTTGTTCTTACCTGCAAGACAAGGAGAAAGAGAGCAATCAGTCAGCACTTAGAATCAAGCTTTCAGTCCGGAACTGACTGCCTAGAACCCCTTACCTGATTACTTACTGACATTGCTCTCAAGTACTCATCTTCAACATCTTATGCTTCCCGAGAAGATACCACATCTGCCTGAGGAACAAATAGGGCAAGTGAGAAGGATACAAGGAAGCATGTGGAGACAAGCGCAACAGAACACGTGCCGATACATCCACTACTTTGTCAACAGCAAAAGTATTCCATATCAGCAGGGTCGAACGTACTCTAGATTTGATGGACTTGTTTTGACCCTCAAATTCTTCAGTCGGCCTTATACTCTGGCGGAAACCAGAAAACCCTCCAGCCCAGTTCAAGAATAAGCCTGTGGAAAGTTACTTCTTCAAAAGCAAAAGTGTCTCATATCACCTTTTCTCCTTTTCTTCTCTTTATCCTTCATGCTGCCTGCAAGATAAGGAGAAGGATAACAATCAGCCAGAACTCGAAATCAAACTTCTGATCTGGGACTGATTGCTTAGAGCTCTGATTGCTTACCTTGTTTATCACCTCTTTCAGCAGATCCCCTAGCTCGGCGACTTGGGAGACTCCTACTACATGGTTTGTATCGCGCTTGACCAAGCCTGAAACTACAAGCAAGCGTCAAGTGAAATTGATATATTACCTTGTGTATCTCCACCAATGAAAGATACCACCCCTGGAGGGAGGAAGAGTACTTCCAAAGAAGATGTCACATCTACCTATGAGACAGATAAGGCAAGTGAAGACGATACCACACTTCGGTACTTAAAAATTTCGTGATTACGAGATCATTCTCTCATAATATTTCCTAATGTCATTTGTACCAAATCATTCACTTGTACTCACTAAAGGAGAGCTTGAACCTATGTACTGTGTAAACCATTCACAATTAATGAGAACTCCTTTACTCCGTGGACGTAGCCAATCTGGGTGAACCACGTACATCTTGTGTTTGCTTCCTGTCTCTATCCATTTACATACTTATCCACACTAATGACCGGAGCAATCTAGCAAAGATCACAAACTTAATATTTAAGATGATATTCTTTGGTGTATGTTTTTCGCAAACGATATAGTGTTGATAGATGAAACGCAGGAAGGGGTAAACGCGAACTTAACCTTTGGAGAGAAGTGTTGGAATTTAAAGGTCTTCGCCTAAGCCGATCAAAGACAGAATATATGGAGTGCAAGTTCAGTGCAAACGGAGGCCAAAATGAGTTAGGGGTGAGGATCGGAGATTAGGAAATACCAAAGAGGGACCGTTTTCGCTACCTAGGATCTATCTTGCAAAAGAATGGAGAATTTGATGGAGATCTCACCCATAGAATACAAGCTGGATGGATGAAGTGGAAGAGTGCATCCGGCGTGTTGTGTGACCGTCGTAGGCCACTGAAGCTCAAGGGAAAGTTTTATAGGACGGCAATAAGGTCGGTGATGCTGTATGGCATAGAATGTTTGGCAGTGAAGCATCAACACGTAGGTGTAGTGGAGATGAGGATGCTTCGTTGGATGTGTGGGCACACGAGAAAGGATAAGATTAGGAATGCGGATATCCGAGGTAAAGTAGGAGTAGCCGAAATTGAAGGAAAGAGGAGAGAAAATCGGTTACGGTGGTTTAGACATGTGCAAAGAAGGCCTACTGACGCTCTGGTTCGAAGATGTGACTACGGGACAGAGGTTCAAGGCCGAAGGGGTAGAGGAAGACCTAGGAAAACTTTGGAAGAGACCTTAAGAAAAGACTTAGAGTACTTGGATCTAACGGAGGACATGACACAAAACTGAGCGCAATTGCGTTCTAGGATTCATATAGCCGACCCCACTTAATGGGAAAAGGCTTTGTTGTTGTTGTTGTTGTTGTTGAATGTCCGTGTTGAATTCTTCCAAAATGCTATGTACCCATTTATAGGCTGGCCTGTTCCTCCACATTTGTGGCACACAACCAACAATTGGCCATGGCCTTGGACCTAGAGGGAGAATTTCTTTGCTTCGTTTGCAGGTTTTCAACCTGATGAAGTGGAAAAGAAATATTGCAGTTGATGCAAGGAAATTTGCAATTGGAATATTCATGGTTAAGATTCAAATGTGAAATGGAATAATTGTTGGTATTTAGTTTATGAACTAATACCAAACCAATGTGGGTGATATGTTTACAAACTATACCACACCTCTCACCAAAGTAGCGATTATTACTAAAATCCAATCACAACCAACCAACCAACCAATCAATCAGAAGCTCTATATTTTCGACAAAATCTCTCCAATCCACAAACAACTGCTCCTTCCAATCACTGACTTCCAAGGCCTATCTCTAAATAACCAAATAAGAAAACCTATCAAGGAATCGATCCAGAACTGCCACTTGTAGCATAAAATATGATATCTTCATGATCTCTTGAGATTGTTTCATGTTTGAAAGTTCTAGGATGGGTACTAGTTTAACCTAGAGGGTGGTGAATAGGTTCCAATTTAAAAATCCAATTCAATTTTCAATTTAATTTTCAGTTCTCAAATTAAATCCATATTCACATATCAAACTATCATATTCATATGCAATTAAAACGATAAATAAAAAGTGCACACATGATGTAGCATTTAACAAGGCAAAACCCACCACTGGGAAAATCCACGGGCTCCCAAGCCAAGACAAACGCGTACAGAAATACTTACAAAACTCATCAACTAGACCAGCATACTAGTAGGCAGTTTTGTCTCTACGCTTTGCTACTCGATCTCTCTTCAACCTTCGAGTGGAAATGACACAACACTAACGCGACCGTCAATCACTGTCTCCTCCCAAGCCAAGACAAACGCGTACAGAAATACTTACAAAACTCATCAACTAGACCAGCATACTAGTAGGCAGTTTTGTCTCCGCGCTTTGCTACTCGATCTCTCTTCAGCCTTCGAGTGGAAATGACACAACACTAACGCGGCCGTCAATCACTGTCTCCTCGAACTTTGCAAGATACTAACGCGATCATGCATAATATATGAAATGAAATTATTTTGAAAATCAACCAATTATGAAAATCACAAGGCACATATTCATAATTGATTTCACTTGAAGCGCATGAAAAATCAGTGAACAAAAACTAATATTTTCTTTGAAAAACACTTGGCAATAAAATTGATTTTTCTGAAACGAAAATAACTCTCGGTGCACTTAGGGCTGCTAACAAACGTTTGCTTTCAAATGATACATCATGTGGTAAAAGCAAACTGAAGACATACTCTGACTCATGAAAATGCAAACTGACTTAACCCTAGGCATGCGGCACATGAATTTTCTATCTATTTAATGCATTGCTGCTAGTGTTTATACCATACGGAAACACCTAAATGCATATGCAGCCGCTTTTAAAGGGCTAAATCTAATCCAATCAATGCAATTAAACCAAACGTGAATCAGATAATGCATTCAAAATAGATATGCATGTGATAGGATTAAAACAAAACAAAAAAAACTCTTGTAATTATCAACTTGATAAACATGCAAAATTATCAAGTTAATTAGATGTTAACTAACATCCTATACAAACACGGCAACAAAAGTGAACTGATTCATTAAGTACAAACCTATAGTTTAGTCCATAACATATAACCAAATCAGTCGATTCGTAAGTTCAAGAACATGCAACCAAAACTAATGGGGGTGTAATCAAACTCGGATTTGAGAGGATTTTAAAAGACTTTAAAATCTTAGTATAGTCAAGTAAAAGATTTTAAAGGATTTTAAAATCCATCCAAATCTAAGTGTATTAAAAAAATTAAGATTTTGGAGGATTTCAATAAGTTATGGATTTTGTGGGATTTGAGAGCCAAAAGTATATATAACCAAAACTAAAAAGAATCAAACCTCACCCCCTAGGATTTCAAATCCTTCTACCACAATCCAACACAATCCATTCAAATTCTTTAAAAATCCATATGAATTTTGTAGGAATCTTTAATCCTCTTTAATCCTATCAAATCTACCACTTTTAAAATCCTTTAAAATCTTAGTTTGACTATACAATCATAAATGTATTTGTATTTTAACCAAGATAAACCTAACTATATGAAATCCTTATGCATGACAAATTTACAGGAGTGGATGTCTCTGAAACGTTGACTATTCTTGTGATCGAGAGCACAAGAGACATACTTAGACTATAATAAATAAAATCGAAAACATGTACTAGTCTAATACATTACAGACTCAGGCGTTTTGTTTAGAAATAGCCAATTTTACCCTAACACTGTTTCATAATGCTTTCCAGATTTCCCTATATTATTAAAACATTCCCTTTATGTATTATTTGTATATTAATTATACTTGTACATCAAATCATTGTACACTATTTAAATCAATGATAATGCACCCTCCAGATTATCGAGGGATTGAGCCATATTACCTTCTTCTTACCTTTGCTTCCTTTTCTGCAATTCCTGCTTTGGATAATCTTTTATAGTATCACCTCCACCTAAAAATACCACAAGGAAAAACCCATCAATTAACCAATCGATTCAGCTCCTAATTCCGAACCGAAAACCCAGAAAAACCCATCAAGGAATTAATCCAAAAGAACCAAAATTTGATAACGGCTGGCTTATCCACATAAAAAAAGAACCTACCAAAGAAAGGAAGAACACTAATTTTCAATTCAATCCCTCCAAAACTGCACAAAATATTAAATAAACATAGAAAAATAGGATAAGAGTGATACTGGAAGGGCAACTGGGCAAGAAAGAAGTGAAGGCTCGAATTACCTTTTCCGGTGGAGGGAATTGAAGTCTCTGGAATCAGATTACTTCTGGCGGTCTGAAGTCTGAGACGGTGTCTTGTAACTGTAGTAAGGGTACAATAAGAACCCTAATCTGACAAATTTCAACCTTTGGTTTAGTGCCTCCCCCACTTACAAGATGCTGTTTTTATTCTATTCTTTTATTACTTGGATTAGATGAAATACTAGAAAGGAGTCATCAGAATTATTATTGGCAATTGCAGTGTTCATTGCTTTGCCGCCACTCTCTTTCCTAACACATGCAATTGGGAATGGGATTGCTTGCTTATTTTCTTTCCTAAACATCATTTTCTCTTATTTTTGTTTTATATCTGTAGGTATTGCATAACTTTAAAAAGGAAATTCTAGGTTATCGTTTAGTTAAATTGGACGTTGATAATGTAATGCAATCACGTTCAAGTATTATATTTTATATTGACAGTGTAAATATGATTTGGTAAAATGATAGTTAATAACACAAAATGATGTTGTAATTACTATAAGAAAGATTGACAAAAAAATTTACTATAACAAGGTTGATGGTGTTGATGCACAAAATCAGTGAGGACTTTGGTACAACAGAAAGTGTCAAGTTTGTGACATTCGCTAGATTGCTTCGGTCACTAGTGTGGATAAGTATGCAAATGGATAGAGACAAGGAAGCAAACACAAGATGTACGTGTTTCACCCAGATTGGCTACGTCCACGGAGTAGAGGAGTTCTCATTAATTGTGAAGGGTTTACACAAGTACATAGGTTCAAGCTCTCCTTTAGTGAGTACTAGTGAATGATTTAGTACAAATGACATTAGGAAATATTGTGAGAGAATGATCTCCTTTTATAGAAGAGAGTTTCTAGCTTTGTTTTTACTTTGACACGTGTCGTGTTGTGATTGGCTTCAGATGTTGACACATGTCGCGCTATGATTGGCTTCTGATGTCGACACGTGTCGCGCTGTGATTGGCCTCCTGGTTGGAGGGAAACTCTTCTAGGTCCTTGACGGTATAACGTTGACCGGTACTCAGTAGTTTCGGGATTGGTCAAGTATGGTACAAACAGATGGTAATGTTGTTGACGTCATATTACGTTGACAAAGTAGGTTATTATTAATTCAACGTAATTCTGTTACTACTATCAATGTTGATGATCACACGGTATAGACATAGGTTATACCATAGATGTCTTATTACAGTATAGATGTAGGTTAGTACTTGGGGACGTCATGAAATCACAACCGTAATTTGCTTACGGCCTCCCTACTTAGCGTAATTGTATTACAACATGAGGTTAGCATTCAATGTGTGAATTACGAAAAGGTGTAAATTGCACTATATTGTTCAAATTCACACTCCAAAGTTACATAATAATCTTATTGTTAAACCTAATTCCATGTAATGATGTTAGTATTAATTAATATACCAAAGTTGGTCTTTACGTTGTAAACCTTATATTACACTGTAAATGTTTGATATTATACTTGAACGTAATTGCATTATACTAGCAACGTTGAACTTGAATGATACTGGTACTTTTTTATTAAAGGGTACCATAGACTAACCCAAATTGAAATCGTAGTATTCTTTCCTCACAATTTCCTCATTATTTACCCTATATTTGCTTCCATGTTTCTGTCCTTCTAACTAAACAGTTTTCAGTTCTTAAAAATAAAAGGGCAGCTGTTGGATTAAGTTGGCTTCCAAGAAAATCCAGTAACTGTACGATATATGAACAATGCCCCTTCCTAGACTGTGCCATTCTGTTTTTAGTCAACAGATCCTGGGGAACTCTGAAGAAATATAAACGCATTAAGACAGACCCTCAAGATTCCCAGCCAGAAAGCTGGGTTTGAAGAAACCTATGCAGTATGCACATGGTGATTTTCTATTTTTTTGAGTGAAAGGATAGCGTTAGTAAGTTAAATATTAGATTAGCCACTGATGGGATTCAAACTCACGCTGTCATGCAAGGGCACAACACCTTTCCACCACTGTGGCAAATGGCCCCTTGCTACTTTTCTATTTAGATGAAGGAAATGTAACTTTGTTCTTGACTGTTTTTTTTCAACTTCCTGACAATATTGTTTTGTGAGTAAATTATAGCAATGGTCCCTCAACTTTAATCAAATTGGAGCAATGGTCCATCAACTTTAATCAAATTGGAGCAATGGTCCCTCAACTAAAAATACATTACCATTGGTCCCTCAACTTATCAAAATATGTAGCTATAGTTCTTTTCATAAATTTCATCAAAATTTTGTCAAAATAAGTTATGTTGGAATGACCATTTATACAATTAGGGTCTCTCAACTCATCAAAGTGTGTAATTATGGTCATTTTCGTCAACTACGTCAAAAAATTTATCAAAACGAGTTATGTTGGAATGACCATTGCTACAATTGGGTTAAAGTTAAGGGACCATTTCACCATTTGAATTAAAGTTAAGGGACCAATGGTAATGGATTTTTAGTTGAGGGACCATTGCTCCAATTGATTTAAAGTTAAAGGACCATAGTTGCAATTTACTCTTGTTTTTTTATTACTGGAATTAAATAAATCCTTGCAAAAGTGGATTAGAAAATGAGACATATCAATGATTACCAAACTCTATTTTCTTGGACATGAATCCTCTACGGATCAAGTTGTCATAATCCACCTAGTCAAATCATCCGGGCCATTGAAATTTGATTTAACGGCTACAGACAAGAGTCCACTTTAAAATTTATAATAATTTTAGTCGTTGAATCAAATTTCAATGGCCTAGATGTTTTGACTAGGTGGATTAGGACAATTGGATCCGGAGACGATCCATGTCCTATTTTCTTAAACTTAATTAATTAGTCAAATGGACCTTTTATTTTATTTTTTTACAATCAATATTGTACTTTAATTTTCATTAAATGAGAAGGAAAAAGTTTGAGTTTAGGTGCAGTGGGTTAAAAAGAAAGATTGTATTCACTTAAAAATTGGAACTTGGAGGCTGAATTTATTGTGGAAACTATTGACAGTAATAACAGCTGGCATTGCCAGCTCAGCTTAGCTAATAGGCTATTGGCGGTTATGTTAGTTAGAGTTGTTATAACCGACGGATGTAATCGGTGCAAGCTATATAAGCTGTAGCTACATCATTGTAATCTCTAAGTCTGATCAATACAAAGTTTCTCTCTAAACATTCATTCCTTCTCTCTAGAATTCTTCTTTCTTCTTCCTTCTCTCGTTCGAGTATTTCAATAGATTTTTTGGTTTCTGTATATGTTAACATGGTATCATTGCCGAATTCCTTATCTCTAGAATTCTTCTTTCTTCTTCCTTCTCTCGTTTGTGTATTTCAATAGATTTTCCGGTTTCTGTATATGTTAACCAAGGTATTAAATATCGATGATATCGGAAATATCGGTAGTCTAAAAACACGGAAATATCGATGGAAATATCGGGATATTATCGATATCGATAAAAATAATATGGAAACCATGGAAATTGTAAGAAAAACTTGGAAATTTTTATTGAAACTTTGTAGGATGTTTATTTAGTCAATTATCTATTAGTTTATCACAAAAAATTGGAAGGAAATGCATTGCATGATGGATTTAACTGATTTAAGTTGATTATATAGCGAGCTGGCAAACATTGTGAGTGTAGAAAATATGTAGTAATTAATGAAAGAAGTTTAAACACACCATAATCATTTATATATAATGAATTAGTACAATATTTTACACTTTATACATTGCATGGTAAGATACATGAGTGACTTAGTACCACATAGAGTTCCTATGAGGTTCAAAATGTTCACCATGATGTTTTTTTAAAATATAGAAATTTATCCTAGATAATAAATATTAGCTTGCAAGCCTTGCAGACATCTTAAAGACCATATAAATATTACAGGCTGAATATGTAATCACAAACACATCTGTAGCGAGTTAGATAAGGCCCAGGTGTGTGGTTGACAAAGGGAGGGTTTGAATATAATCTGCTTGCTTAGTAAAAAAAAACAAAATATTATCTAAATAATTTATAATTTATATAACATTTATATATATATATATATATAATATATATATCCTAAACTTTTAAAAATATAAATGGATGGCCTTCATTATTAAAAGTTAAAACCATCAGAGGTGCACCTCACCTCTTCCACGTCACCTGTCCACCTCATAATTACAAGTTACAACCATCAGAGCCCATGGTTTTGTTTGTTTAAGTCTCCCGTCCACTACCCGTCCACCTTGGCTGGTATGTTAAAGTCTCTCTCTCTCTCTCTCTCCCCGCACCGTCTCCTCCCTTAGCTTCACATTTACGCTTCTCTCTGCACCGTCTCCTCCCTCATCTTCACAGACGCCCTGCAGAAATTCGTCGGCAGCACTCTCTCTTCCCTCATCTTCACAGAGACAAGCTAAACCTCGTATTTCTCTCTCTTTCTCTCGGTGTAGCTAGGACAGTGGAACCCAGGAACTTTCCGGCGAGTTCTCTTGATCCTTCTCCGGTTAGGTAAGCCCTCAATTCATCTTGGATGTTGTGTGGTGTGGTTGAGAATCGAGATATACTAAGTTTTATCTGGTTTTTTTAACAAGGTTTTAGAAGGAGATCGACCTGGGGGAAGGCACACCCAGCTCCGGCAAGGCCGTGAGTGTCGACAAACTTTCCGAACACCTCCATCCATTTCACGGCAAACGGAAGTTATAAAAACATTCATCTCGTCTTCTATTTCATTTTGATACCTAGATCGGAGTCTAGGGTGCTATTTTACAGTCGGCCGGAGCTGTAGAAGCTCCGGCGTTCTTCTCCGATTTGCACAGATCCAAAATTTCGCGATATTATTTGTAATATCGCGATATTATCGATAATATCCCGATATTTTGACGAAAACTCCTTGGATACCTATTAAAATATCGGTAAAGCAAAAAACCGATAATATCGGCGAAATATTGCCGATATTATCGGCATTTAAGACATTGATGTTAACAGAAACAAGATCCATATATGACTAAACCTTAGGGTGGGAAACAAATATTGTAATTATAGTGCATTACTTCTCAGTACGTTTAGTGTTCAATCGAAATATTAATTAAACAAATCTTGGCAATTGTTTACTACAAAATACAGATGTTAGCCATTATATGAGTAGTGTATCTATGCTGTGTATGTCCTTGTACCTAATCACTTTCTTGTCCAGCCTTGCAGTTTACGCTGAGAATTCAATCATCAATCATGTTAGTATATAATTCTCACGTTGTTTTGATATTATTAGTTGGCTATGGTTTTTAATTCCATGGTTTCGTAAGGTTTGGTGAAGGTAGGGTCGTTGGTGTGAAGAAATGAACAAGATACTTACAGAAGAAAGGGACTTGACTCTATATACGATTGCCCTTGAACAATATGACTGCTCAAAGCTTACATTTACTACACACACTTATCTCTTCACATTTAGGGAAGGATGCTCGTCTATAGAAGAATTTTGTTTGACATATACAAGTTAGGAGTCATTTCTCTTTTATTGGCAAATCACGATCTCACATATATTTAAAAATAACTTGTTCAAAGCAAGAAAAAAAAAACTTTATGATACCAAATTATCTACTCCTCAAAATCTAATATTTAGGTCAAACACTAATTTGGATGACTATATATAAACTTGAATTCAACTCCGAAGTTGATTATATTTTGAGAATTTTCTAATGATATAAAATTTCGGTGCACATTATATGCTGGAGCATAGTAAATTTTCATATTTTTTATACGTAAATTCAAATTGTTCATTAAACCTGGTTACTGAACATTTTTGTATGGGGATATTAATGACAACTAGTTTGGCAAAGTTGATGTTTTACGTTTTGTTGAAGTTTGTTTGGATTGAGGACTTCTTGAATTTTATCTAAAATGTCCTAGTTGAAGATTGTATCAATTTTTAATTTCATAGCCACTTAGTACTTGGAAGTGAGAGGTCTTAGGTTCGAATCTTATGGATGACGAGTTCGATACCAAATTAGGTTGCTCATTGTATGGCTTAGCCGAACTCCCCATCCCCTAATATAAAAATATCGATGTACTAAAAAAAATCATAATAAAGCCCCTATCATTTCATTTGAAAAAAGAAAAAGAAAAAGAAAAAAGACATCACATATTGTTTGGGCCCAAAAAATACTGTTTTGGGCCGAGTTATATCTATTTCGGCCCAGTATGGGATAGGCCGAGTTTAGATTCATCCTCGGCCCAGAAGTTGTAAACAGGTGTCATTAGAAGATATTTAGCCCATGGGCCGCGCAGTCGAAGTGGGCCATATCTTATCGGAAAGTGGAATGAGGACGAATCCTGTTATGAGAGGGAGTCTCGACAGGATCAGGATGCTGAGATTGAATACGGTTTGATAATAAGTTGTGTTCAAAGTCCAAGTAGGAATAGGAATGGTCGAGATAAAGTTGGATCATGAGAAGGAGTTCTAATCCGGGAGTGAATGAGATTCAATACAGGTTGGCTGCTATAAATAGGGATAGAAGACATCGAAACAAGCCTCTCCAATTCAACACACAACTGCCCTGCGCAAATTCTCTCAACAACTTTGAGGTTTTTTCTTTTCTCCTTTCGCCGACACACCTTCAGTTTGGATAAACAGCACTGTAAAAGCAACCGGTGATATCTTCAGTTGGCATAAACAGCACTGTCGCCGTAGAATCAGCCGATCTCGCAGCATCTTCAGTCGGCATAGACAGCACTGCGTCGAGGGCGACTAGTTATCTATCCAAGTCTCGGTCGGGAAGGATTTCTGAATCCTTATTGGTCGAGGTCATCTCATCAGCCTTCTTGGCAAAGTGAGGTGTTACAGTTTATTGGGCTCGGCACATTGCACGCCGAGTTATTTTATGATTGGATACTCTCAAGTGGGATTTAGAGTTCAATATTTCGACGGCCGAACCACATTTACTGTTAAAACTTATATCCGTTTTGAGTATTTGTGCCCTTACACTTTGGTGTCGATTTGGCGTGAGTTTACTCTGACGAATACCATCACTGTGACTGAATCCAACGACGGCGATTTGTGAACTTTGTAAGAATAGTAGCCTTGTCTCCAGGTTCGAGAACCCAAGAAGCCGAGATATGTTCCTTCCTCGGTCGCAATCGCAAGACACAGAAGTCAGCCGTCCACCCAACACAATATCAACACATTTTACTCCTCGGCCGAACTCGGCCGACGAGTTGGCACGCCCCGTATTCAACCGAATGACGTAGTTAGCTCATAGATTGCTCGGCCTGCGCGTCACGTAGGCTTGGTAGTTTTTAGGGTCAACACGTATATACATATATATTTGTAAAGTTGAATGTCAACTCTTGGATTTTATATGTTTCGTTGAAAAAAAAAAGAAAGATATCACTTATGTAAAAAATTGTAAAGTTGAATGTCCATACTCCATATTTATTCAAGTTGCAATAAAATCGGGCTTGAATTTTCTTTTATCTGCTAGTTGGTAAATTAATATTTGGTTGCAAATAACGAACTCCTTTGTGAAAGGTTTCATAAGTTCATAGAAATTATTCGTGCTTTTAATATTAGGTAATGTGCCATTTAGTATTACGGTCTAGTGGTATTTTTCTTCACTTATAAGTGAGAGATCTTAGGTTCGATTCTCGCCAAAAGCGAATTTGAACCACATTATTGCTAGCCCATCGTGAAACTAAACTCACTTGCTCCCTTTTAATGTAAATAATATTGTTCGTTGAAAAAAATAAAATAATATTCGGTAATGTGCACACTAGTCCACCCATTTTATGTTCATCATGTGTCTTTGCAATAAAAAATGGGTCCTGAAGATTCTTTGTTTCACGAACTAAATGTAAGTTGGCGTTTTTAATATATATTTTTCAAGGAATTCTAATCCTTGAAGCTAAAAACGTGTGATGTGTCATGTATATATAGAGTTATAACAAAGGGAATCTTAATGAAATATTCTCGGTACTGTTCACTTTTAACGTTGAGAACATTTTTATCTTGAAAAGTCACTTCTGGTACTATTTACTTACACCTTTATTTTGTCATTTTAATTAAAAACTAAAGTTTTTCAGGATTTTTCGTTAGTTTTTCTTATAACAAATGAATGGACAAAATCCAATTTTTAAGTGTTAATACAATTCTTCCTATCTAGGGGTTTTATTCTATAATATCACCTAACCAACGGAGGTTTCAGTCGTCAGAGGCAATGTTTTGGAAGCCACAGCCTTGACGCTGTACCGCTCTGCTCTGAAGCCAATGACTTGTCCTAGTACTGATGCAGCAATGGTAAACGCCATGGCTGATTTAGGCATCAGCACAGACTTCCGACTGTGCCGAGGGAAAAAATTTGAATGCACAGTTGAAACACACCGAACTCAGGGTATTATTTTTATGGCCCGCTACTATAGTATTCACCTATTACTATTCACACGCTCCTAAACCCTAAACCTCATGGGCCTTCCCGATGGCATGAATTTGGGTCTTGGCGTGAGTTTGAGCTCATCTCCCTGCACCCAATGACTAAAATATCGATAATATCAGCGAAATATAGTCGATATTATCGTTTTTCAGATAGACCGATATTTTTCCACGTATCCCCCTAATTGTCGTCAAAATATCGCGATATTATCGATAATATCGCAATATATTCGATATTATCGAAACAATCGTTGTGGCTCCGTCGTCACAAAGGCAGCCAAGGCCGCATCGTCGCAGCTGCCTAGATCTCTCTCTTCAATCCAGGCTCAAACCCAAGATATGTGCCTCCGTCGTCAGAAATGAAAAATCCATTTTCTCCAGATCCCAAAACCCGTTCGGGTTTGAATCAAACCGTTTGATGGATCCCTTTGCCTGATGGTGGTCACCGAGAGGTGAGAAAGGGAGGAGGAACGGTCCAGGAATTTCAGTTTTTTTCAAGAATACAGCTGATCTGCATTCTTGCCTTTTCTGAGTTTGGCGAAGCGGAAAAGATGAAGATGATGACTCTCTCTCTTCCCTTCACACCTCAAGGAAGAGAGAGTGATGCTGGTGATTTTCTGCAGCTCGTCTATGAAGATAAGGGAAGAGAGAGAGAGAGTCGTCTGTGAAGATGGAGTCGCATGTGAAGATGAGGGAGAAAGAGTTGTCTATGAAGATGAGGGAAGAAGGAGAGAGAGATAGAGAAAAAAAACATTTCTATGTGGTGTTTAACTGGAATATCAAATCCAAGATGGTTTTAATTATGAAATTGAAAACCATGAACTCAGTTTTAATTATGACAACTACCAATATATTATATATATATATATATATTATATAAATTATTTAATAATGAAAGAGGTCATGTGAATACATCGAGAAGCCTGCTACCAAAGAGAAATTTCAAACATCTTTTAGTCTGATGGACGGGTGATGTGAAAGAGGTGAGGTGGATGGCTGATGGTTTTTATTTTTAATAATGAAAACCACCCACTATGTGGGGTTTTCATATTTTTTATAAATTATTTTCATAAACAAACATATTATATATGTACATAAAACATTCACATTTGTATGTTATTATATAAGAAATAACGTCAATAATTATTTACATTTGATATAGTAAATTTAATTAATTCATAAAATATATAAAAAATTTACCTAAATCCGTCTAGGCCGCCTAGATCCCGCATAGCCACCTAGGCGCTAGGCGCCAGTCCGCCGCCCGACTAGCGCCTAGCGTTTTTTAGAACCTTGAGCTTTTATGACCTAGGGTTTCACTTGGTTGTATCCTGACGACGTCATTTTGGATATGTGTTGTGGGCTGGTGAGGTCTCCTTGATTGAGTGACAGCCCATTTCTGAAAGTTCAACATATTTAGGCCCAGAACAGTAACTTTATATATATATATATATATATATATATATATATAGATATGTAATTGAGGAAACTGGATTGCAACGCATTTATCATCACTCATGAAAACAATCAATCAATCTGTTGGTCTTAAGTTTGTGATTACATATTCATCCTGTAATATTTATATGGTCGTTAAGATGTCTGCAAGGCTTGCAAGCTAATATTTATTATCTAGGATAAATTTCTATAAAGTGTAAAATATTGTACTAATTCATTATATATAAATGATTATGGTGTGTTTAAACTTCTTTCATTAATTACTACATATTTTCTACACTCACAATGTTTTCCAGCTCGTTATATAATCAACTTAAATCAGTTAAATCCATCATGCAATGCATTTCCTTCCAATTTTTTGTGATAAACTAATAGATAATTGACTAAATAAACATTCTGCAAAGTTTCAATAAAAATTTCCAAGTTTTTCTTACAATTTATGTGGTTTTTATTCAATTTTTATCGATATCGATAATATCCCGATATTTCCATCGAAATTTCCGTGTTTTTGAACTACCGATATTTCCGATATCATCGATATTTTAGACCTTGCCTGCACCTAAACCAATAATTTTATTTATTTTATGTTTTATTGTTTATTTTTGTTAAATTTCCATTTTTCCCATACCACAACACCAAACTATCATCTTCATGTTCTACAAAATGTACTTTCAGTGAAATTTTTCTTATAATCCATGTCAAAAATTTCAAAAACGAGGATACAAATCTAAATCTAGATGTAAAGGGATTTAAATCTAAATAAAGTAATGTATAGGGAAAAAAATAAATGGAAAAAAGAAAAAAGGAGGAAAAAATAGAAAAGGATACGATCATTACTTCGCTGCCGATCATCCTTGAAGGGTGTCACTAGGAAGATAACGACTGTATCGCGATCATCCTTGAAGGGTGTCACTAGAAAGATAGTGATGATATCCAAACCAAGTCGTTAGCTTCATACCGATCCCTCCCTTTTCAATTTTTTTTTAGTTTTTATTTTATTTATTTCTTTTACGTTTTTTACCATAACAAACTATAATATTCAAGTTCTTCAAAATACATTTTTCCATGGAAAATCTATTATAATTCATATTTAAACACTTGAAATCAATGATTTAAAACCTAGATATTTTTCTATTTTTCAACTTTAAAAATCAATAAAAAAATAGTTTCAGGACCTACAATAGAATCACGTCCAAAGATCTTCAAATATTTTCCTTAACTCCAACGTAAAATATTTCCTAAAGCTAAAAATTTCAATGCTTTCACTTTTCACAAAACATTTGTTATAAGACAAAATTAGAGTCATTCTACTCGCACCACATGTTTCCTAAAATTAATTGAGGACATTCCCAAGATTTTAGACGCCTACAAATCTCTTTGGGTGCCCCACTATTAGTTTTCATTATTTTTTCTATTTTTCCACTTTCAAAATCAATGAAAAATAGTTTTGGGGCCTAATAAAGGATAAAATCACATCCGAAGGTCTTTCACAAAAACTATGAGTTACATAACCCAAATTTTCCAATCGATTTTAAGAACTCTTATAAAATTCATTATAAACCAAAATTTAAGTTATTCTAGTCCCACCATATATTTTCTAACTCTTATATAAATACCTTCCCATGGGGAAGAAGAAAGTATTATATATATATATATATATATATATATATATATATAGTGTGTGTGTGTGTAGAGTAAACCGTAAACCCTAGCAAAAGCTCTGCAACGCTTGTCTGCAGGTGCACTTGAATTCATATAATTCTGACAAATGGGATCAAATAAAACGACGAGCACTACGCTCACAGAAAATGAGATGGGTTGTGTGTGTGTGTGTAAACCGTAAACCCTAGCAAAAGCTCTACCACTCTTGTCTACAGGTGCACTTGAATTCATATAATTCTGACAAATGGGATCAAATAAAACGACCAACACTACGCTCACAGAAAATGAGATAGGCTTCTGCATACTCGAAACGAGACGAGCTCGGTGCAAAGAAAACGAAGCAAAAAACGAGACGACCATCTGGCACGCAAAGCAAGGCATGCTTCTTGCACGCATAACGAGGCAAGCTTAGCGAATGAAAAAAATGGAGCGAAAAATGAGGTAAACCCCGATGCATCAGTCCATCATTGTTGCTTGCACGAAGCATTCATGATGTGGTCGGAGCATATATAAACCGCTATCAATATGGGGTAGGGTTTAGTTTTAATCTCACGAGTAACCATTATTGCCTGTATGAACCAATTGTGTCAGGGGTAAGGCATTTATAGGGGTATGGTCTAGTTTTAATCCCATGTGTCAAGCAAGGTTTGCCGTACGAACAACAGGTTTCGGGGATAAGGCATTTATAATGGGTAGATTTAGTTTTAATCTTACGGGTCGACCGTTGTTGCCCGCACAAAGTTTTGGTATCGGGGATGGGCATTTATAGGCCGTTGTAAATAGGGGTAGGGTTTCATTTTAATCTTAAGGGTTAACCATGGCTGGCTGGACAAAGCATTTTTGCCGAGGATGGGCATTTATAGAATTCACACTAAAATCATAACTTTTAACATAGTAACCAATTCTTAAAAAAAAAATATTTCTCCGCTGCGAGCATGGCTATGAATGGCACACCTGCATGCACAGCAGCGACCTAAGATAGCGAGAATATTTTGGTGTGCTCTCTACATATCCCTAAAGGAACATTGGATGCCATGCCCATTGACTCGATTACAAGTACTTTTGCCAGAAGGGATTGCGGCCGAAGATTCTTTGCAAACGCAGTTTGCGATAGGGCTGCTCTAGCTGCAACTATTGCTGGTGGGCACTTAATTAAGTTTCATTTCTGGAAGGGGCTAAAAAGCCTTTGCGAGTGGAATGACACTAGGGATGGCAACGGTTCGGTTTGGGAACGGAAATGCTATATCCATCTCCATAACCACGAAAATTAATAATATCCATAACGGCAAATTAACCATTGGGGATTATCCATAACCATACCCACCAGGTAACGGATTCCCCATCGGTTAACAGTTATATTCATCTTCTTCAATACCAAAAATATATTTGTTCAATTGAGGCATTATAATATAATAGATACTAATTTTGTCATTATAATATAATAGATCCATTGATGATGTTGGCTTATGTTTGATCTCTCCCATATGCACCATTGGATTTTTATTGGTTTTGATTCAAAACTTCTGAACTTTCTCACAAATGCAACTTTTGTAATTCTTGAAGTAATGGGTTTGGTGAATATGCATATGTATTATACAATACTATATTTATTATATGTAAAATATTATATATATATATATATATATATATATATAATATGTATTATTCGGATCGGTTTTGGGGACATATGAGAATCAGGGACCCCTATAACCATACCGTAACCATAACAGAATGATATTTTTGGGTTTTCACCATATCTGAAATATAATCAAATTTTCATTCCCAAATCCATTTCATTTGGATGGTTATTCACGGTTATCGAGTTTAACAGTTTGAATTTACATTCCTAAATAACACCACTAACAGCAGGGTATGACTTTGCAAATGCAGTTTTCTAGGCCCATTTAGCCAACAAGGACATGCCTCCAGCACCTGAGAGAACTGCCGCATAAGCCCATAACTGAAGTTTTATGTTGCCTTGCAATTAAGGGCTCAAAAAATCAGATGCTAGCAAATCCACCAATGCCACATATTTGAGCAGGCCAGCTGATGAAGCGTTCAATAGTCCTACCACGATCAGAGCTGTGGGATTGGGATTAGTCTCTCACCGTACACTCTGGAGAGGCCTATCCGTAGAGCAATGCCAAGAAGAGTTGTGCATGAAAAGAACACCACTGTAGCTTTCATCTTCATCTTGTATCCTGCCTGCAACTCATGGTGAAATCGTTAAAGCTAGTAATGTTACAGAGAGCGATAATTAGCGGTTTAAATTGTGCGTAGATTATCTGAAGCTCCCATTGAGAGTCCAATCACTACTGAATTAAACAAAATCCCCAATTCTAGTACCTACTAAAAGGGACAAAAATTAGTTTGATCAGTTATTGTTCATGGATACCATACTTTACAGACTGTTTGATAAGAGAACGTTTACCTAAGTCACAACATGTTAGCATAACAATTGCTGTCCACTTTCAACGATCACCCCATTTGCGCACCGTGACCTTCTTTAGCACGTTCGTGATTAGTACTGGCTGACACATTAAGCTGGGAACTACGTTTCTTACAACAACCCATGGGAAACGAGTCGACCATGAGAGTGAATATGGCTGACAGCATTGCCGCAAACATTGTGAAAATTTCCTCCATGGATTTTCAGGCAAACAACGAGATACAGCCTACAGGGATCCATGCAAACCCTATAATATAGATGTGTAAAATGGGTCATGCTGTTTTACTTTTTCTTTTGGGGGCCAATGTCTGTCCCTCAGCCTAAATTGGTACAGTGGATTTTGAGGTGATTCGGACCGCGCTGCTAAATGACATATTTTGATAAATAATGGGGGTAGTAAGCATATCTATGTTATGAAACTGTTCGTTTTTGGTTTTTCTATTAAGAATTGGGCTTCTATTATTTAGCATCCGTTTATCTCATTCTGCTACTCCATTTTCGTTTGGAGGATAATTTCATAAGCTTTCAATTGAGAATCAACTACAACATTGTCACATTAAGTATCAACTACAGCATTGTCACATTGAGGCCTTCTTCTGGTTCCAATTTGTCAACAACAATCATGAAACCATAAATCATTTATTTTTCAACATGAGTTTGTGTAATCTGCTTGGTTTTGACTTGTTACTTAATTTGGAATGGTAATTTATGTTGCTTCTTCTCGGATAAACGGATGTGCTTGCTATAGGTATGCATAGTCTAGGTCATGCAGCTTGTGGTAGATTTCTGCCCATGCGAAACTTCATGTTGTCATTCTTCACGTGGAGTTGGGCCATACGCGGGAATGGAAAAATCTATAGCTTGAAAGTGATTCTTGTTGTACAGTATATTCTTTTGCTTTTGGCTCTTTTTTTTTTCCCTCTTTGGTAGCTTCGGACTCTTTACCTAAAATAATTGTCATTCTCTTTCCATGTAGTTATGTGGTGATATATATATATATATATATAATAGCTAAAAGAAATTTTGATATGTTTGTATTTTTGTTTCTTTTAATATTTTTTCAGTTTCCCTAACTTTGTTGTCAAAATATCCAGTTTTGGTTCCAACATCTTCTTTAAAACCCATAAATTCTTTCACATTACAATGTAATTATTCTCTAAATAGTTAGGATAAATGATCAAGATTTCTTTACGGAAAAGTTAAATCCCTTACTTATTTTTTATCCATTAAACCTTCCTTTTGTATATTAAATCTTCCTCTGCTGGGTAGTTGAGTTATGCGATTAGGACTTGAATGTTCAACCCAAAAGCAAGAGTACTGCCAAGACACTATCATTTAAGGGAAGATGATAGTTGGGTATCTGCATTCTGCACTGACTATATATATAGCCTAGCACATGGAACTTTTCTTCTGCAGCAAAATATGATAACTGGTGACCCATCTTTAAATACCCCACAAAGTGCTTTGCAAAAGAATAATTTAACCTTTTACTACACAATGGCAAAAGGATCGTTTGCTTGTTATCTTTACTTTTACTTTCCAATAGCTCACTTCGTCAATGGGTTTTGATAGATGTGAAGCAAATGATCATGAGCATATTATCTTGGCTTTAACTCGCACTACGGTACACTTCACTCCACTACCTTATGCTCCCAAAGCCACTGTGACCCTAAGTTGAGCGCGTGGCAGAGTCAGTAAGCATCAATACTTCCCCACCTCCCTTTCTCCCAAAAAGTTGTCCTGCATGAATAATTTGTTGGCCCATTTTATAAAGTATATAATTGTGTTGGAGAAGAAAGGAAGCATCGACTAAATCTGAAGATGATGGACCACATGTAACAGGAGCAGGACATAAAAGTTAGGGTTCACATCTTGGGGCCAATCGAACCTTACTGGATCCACATGTTATATATGCATTAGTTTTGTCCACCGCCACCCCTTTAAACACCACCAAACGTGCATTAATTTGAATGGATACCACCAGCAAATTAATCAGTTGGTTAAGTTAACACATTTCCATCTTAACTTTTAATACATCTATGATGATCATGACTCATAAAGTAAGTTAATCAGAATAATGTGTGATCAGCTCCTACACTCATCTTTATATCTCCATTCTCCTAAATTATGAATATTTAAAAACAAAGATAATATTTAGAGCAGTTCCAGCCCATTCCTAAAATAATACATTAGGAAAATAAATTAGGGTCTTGTGATTTTTGTCTTTCTCGATGGAGCTCAAACTCTTGAGAGTTATTTCTGGTTATTGACAAGAAAGAGACCTTAATTACAGGAACAAATAGAGTGGTGTGTACTGTGTCAGATACACAGTTGGCATGTCTATGTCTATGTCTATGTCCATGGCCGTGTCGCCCAAGAATATGTTGAGCTTATTATAGTTGGAACCGGATCCTCTCCGGATCCATATATCATGAGCATGCTCAACAGGGGATCCGTGTTGTTGAAATTTGATTAAACGACTATAATTATTATAACTTTAAGAGAATCCATTTTTTTGTAACCGTTGGATCAATTCAACGGTCCGGATCGCCTGCTCAGTAGGCTCATGATATATGAATCAGGAGGGGATCTGGTTCCATTAGGTACCATTTGGTATGTGGGACGGGACGGAACGGAGTGGGACGAGGTGTTCCGTCCCACGTTTGGTACGCCTAAAACGGTGGAACGCGCTGTTCCACGGGACGAATTTTGAGTGAATTTTCGTTCCACCTCATCCCCCCTCGGAACAACTCGTTGCACATCCGTGGAACACAAAATTATAACCTCTCAATCTCCTTCTTCTTCCTCCTTGTTTCCATCCAAGGGCATCTTTACTCCCTCTCCGTTCTGTCCTATCTTGTCTCGTCCCGTCTGCAACCAAACGATACCTTATAGTTGTCATGATGGAGTTCTCATAGTATCCCCCAACCCTGTTCGAAAGTAAACAAAAGAACACCATAATTAGTGGGTTCTCCATGTTTTCAATTCAATTATTCAATCCTTTCTGCATAGTTTTATATAATATTCACCTCGATCGGTTCTTCTAAATATGAAGTATTCTATGTGGCCTCCCTCTCCCAATAATTTATCCCTAAAGTTCTGGATTTCTCATGTAATTAGCTCGCTTATTTTATGACGAAAGTGCTATTTGACTAATAATCCATAAGTTTTATCATTAATCACACACACACACACACACATATATATATATAACTATTCATGGATGTGAAGTTAATAGTTTATATTTGGATAGTCTTCAATGACATTAGCAAAATAATCAATAGAGAAGAAAAATACAACAGACAATACCTAAAAAAAATCAAACTTAAACACCAAGCAAAGAAAATGAGCAAAGCAAGCATGCTTACCATTAGTAATGGAGTTCAAATTCAAGTTGGGTTTTAATATTATGTTGACTGATATCATAGGAATAGGAATATTGTATGGCTTGCAAACTGTACGTGGGACTGAAATTGTGAAATGACTAACACCAGTACATACATGTGTGAAAAAGCAAAGACATCCACATCTACTAACGTCATAACACATGGCGAGAGTGAGCCCACAAGAAGATGCACAACTACTAACGTGGGGACTGAGAGACTCAAAGGACAATATCTTTTAACGAAGGATGAGACGAGACACCCAGAAACCAAAACCAATCCCACTTCGCAAAATCTTCCAAAGATAGCACATCATTGTAATATTTCAGTTTGTGAACCTATGGGTGTGATCAGAGCTTCTCAGTGCCACTTGCGTTGTTGGAGCTAAAGATGTATCAACTATTCCAACCAACGTATCCATCAAGTGTCACTCAGAAATTTAATAATATCGATATATAGTTGAATTATTGGTGCACTGCGTAGAATTTATCAAGGATTTGGATCTGATCCAGATTCAAATTATGGGAATTTTAAGAATCCTCATATCTTAGTTATTCAACGTGAATCATGCGGTTATAAATCATTTGACTTTTTTTTATTTAAAATTAGACACAAAAAGTACTTGACGAAAAATGACCGCATGATGTACGATAAAAGGCTATGATGTGGGGATCCTAGCCATTAATCGTGCATTGTGCGCTTATAAATCATTTGACTTTTTTTTATTTAAAATTAAACACAAAAAGTACTTGACGAAAACTGACCGCATGATGTACGATGAACGGCTAGGATGTGGGGATCCCTAGGATCCCCACAAAGTGGATCTAGAGAGGATCATCTTCCTTTATCAAGTGCTTAAATTGTATTCTGGATTTTTTAATCCTAATACTTGCTGTTTGACTTTAAGTAAGGTAATGTTAGGTGAATCAAAAATTTTAAATTAAATTTGTAAACTAAATGATGTATTTTAAATGATTGAATTATTAATGTGCTTATCTGTTATTGGTGACCTATTATTTAATTTGATTTAAAAACTTAATCACATTAAAATATGTTATGTTAGGGCTAAAGAGAAAAGAACTGGAGGAGGAGGAGATAGAGGCCGCATAAAAAGACTTAGATTGTCTGCCCTCCACATCCTATACCCTACCCATGCCCTCCTATTTATGTGGTCACGGTTAAGCCACGTCAATATTAAAGTCATGAGGGCAAGGGAAGGGGACGGCAAGAAAAACTGAAGAGGGCAAAAGAAGAGGACAGCAAGAAAAACTGAAGGGAAGGGGCTACGGTTTCATATTGAAAAAAACCTACCTATTGATACAATATAACACGGTTTCAGATTGAAAAAAACCTACATTATTGATACAATGTAGAATTATTATAATTGTCTATAAGTGTATTGATACATTTGTATAAAAAATTATTAACTTGACTTGGAAGAAACCTAATCCCATATGAATTACAAACAAAAGCCTAATGAAAAATTGAATTCTCCTACATTAGCACAAAAACCTAACGGTAAAAAAATGTAATATATAATATACTCTGAGTTATACTAAAAAGACAAATGAAAATTAAAAAAATAAAAAGAAAAAGGAAAAGGACCAGGACTCAGTCGGTGGCAAGCGATAACTCATAAAATTTCACTACGTTTCTTTGGGTTAGCAATAAGACCACGACACAGTAGTACTGCCAACCCTAATTTTGTCGGCATTGTACCCTCCAGCTTTGCAGGACCCCTCTGCTTGATCTGATCCTCCAAACCCTAATTCAATCAGAATATGTATACCAATAGTGCCCAACTCCTCCTACACGGTTATTCACCAAGCATGACCACCTATCACATATAAAACTAAATAAATCTGAACCCATCAATATATGTAAATATATATACAGACACTAGCTAGAATCTGGAGAGTCTGGAGACTGACACACGCCCATTAACGTACGCTTTCTGCTAGTCCCTTTGGCGTATATTTAGGGTTCTCCTGCACTCTTTTTTTTGCGTGAAGAAGATCACACAACCCGATGACCCATCAGAGTAAAACCAGCCGTGGGGCCAAATCTGATCACATGTTATTTACAACCTCAAGGCCCCTGCTTTATTTTGTGTACCTAACATCATCTTTTGTTTTTCTTGTTTCTTCTGATCTTTTGCTGGATATGTCATAAGTGGTTGCACAAGTGGAGTTGGAGATTCCTGGCCGATATTTATTTGCAAAGTTATTTTCCAAGAAAACTATTGAATTAATAAACAAAAACAATACATATAATTTAGAAAACAATATTACAAAAACAAACAGAAGTGAAATGTAATAATTGGAGTTATGGGAAGACTTAGTCAGTCAAATCAAGGAATTATGTTGAAGTATGGGGGTGACAAGTTTTAACCAAAGAAGGACAAGATTTGGTAGTGCACGAGCTGTGGGACCAAAATGGTTTGTGAAAGTAAGAAAATAATGAAGTTACGAACATCGGGGTGCATGCTGCATGCATTATTGTTGTGTACTATACCTGAGTACAAATAATAGACAACTCTCATTCAGTGCTATATTAAGTATAAGAGCACACTGATGGTACCTGAAGTCACATTGGCAGTAAATAAATTTCGGAATCTATTTTCTCAATCGAATTTAAAAGAACACAGAGAGCAAGGACTTTTTAACATGCATGGTTAACTAGGGTTTAGGGTTTCAGAGTTTTGAAAACAAAATGCTTAACAAAAATGTTAACCTAAGGGCATTAGGTTCGGTCGCAAAATTAAGATGCTAATTGTTTGGATCAAAACTTGAACTTTGGGCTCAAGGAAGGAGCTGGCCCGAAAGAAGGCCCAAAGGGAAAAATAGCCAGAGCCCAGTCAAAGCCCAGAAGGCAGGGAAAAGCCTTTTCTGACTTGGTGCAGCTGATGAAAACCACTTGCTTACCTACCCAAAGGCCAAGTGGTGTAGACTGATCAGCTACACAGCCCATAAAGCACTTTATGGTGGCATTACATGTAAAATAGCTGATGAGTCATCACCCTCAAACCGCATTCGGGCAAAGTTGCTGCTACAGAAGCCCAAGCCGAGTTGTTTATATAATAAGAAAGAAAATCCAGGAATAAGGACACTCAATCAAACAAACAAATGCAAGCACAAACTCTGCTCAAAGCCAGATTTGCCTTCAAAACAAAGCTGTAGTCAGCCTTCATCCCTTTCGGGACAAACCTTCATCCCTCTCGGGATAACCTTCTCTTCAACCTTTTGTAATAGCTCTGCTACCTTGTTCAACCTTGCTGTAGTTGAATGATTATTTTGTGAAAACATGTTCATTTAAGCAACATCTATAAGCATGCAATTAACAATTAAAGGCGGAATCATGCTTGCATGCACTTAAAAACAAAACATTAACCATGAAATTCAAAGCCTAGTAGATTGGTGAACCAAAACTCAACTCAAAACAAAGTGAGTTGAAATTGTACCTTTGTAGATTCTTCTTTGCATAAGCAAAGGCTAATCACCCAAAGAGAGGGCCTTCATTCCTTGCATCTAAAATCTATGAATTTGGATGGATGAATAGGTTTCTCCAAGTTCCCAAAATTGAGAACCTCTAAGTCTCTTCACCAAGGAGAGATTGGAGAAGAAATGAGTGACCTTGGAGTAGTGGGATTGCAAGATGCACCCCCCAAGGTGGCCGGCCTCTTTAGAGAGAAATGGAGAGACAAGTTCTCACCAATTTTCTCCAAAACAAACCCTTTAATGAATTTTGGCTATAAAGTCATATTTATACCTTTATTCATTTGAGTGGCAAACTTGTAAATAAGTCCAAGTTCACTACCCTAAACAATATGGCCGGCCATTAGGATATTTTGGACTAATTGGGCCTTTGTGAATCATTATTCATTAAGTTGTCATACAACTTAAGTTAATGGGCTTGACGTTCGAAGCCCATTGGGCCTTAAGGTCCAAAACTATCCCGAGGGCTTTAACGAACTTATTCGTTTGATTAATTAACATATTAATTAATCCTTGCCATAAATAAATGATTAAACCATTTAATCATTCTTACTCATCTCCATTGTTTCTTCAATCTCCTCCTTACACGGTGTGCGATCCATTAGGTTCCTTTTAGCGAGGCAGTGGGCGATTAAAACCATTTTACATCGATTGTGAATTGAAACTTACTTTCAATTCTCCCTTTAGTGATTACACACATTTAGGGCTTCCACAAACCATGAAATGATCAAAGAGATCGTATCCCCTAAGAACAGACTGAAACTGAAAACTCCATTTAACAAAATTGTCATCCTGAAGCTTGACCGTGAGCATACCAAGCAACCCTTCAACCTTGACATTAGATGCCGCCATTTGAACCAGAAAACAGATAATATGAATACCAAACAACCAAATAAAATGTATTCTTGAACCCCAACTATACTACCCTTTGTTTCTTGTGGCTATCGGCCTTTTCCTTTCTTCTATGAAAACAGCTTCTTAACCTCAATAAATCTTGATCTAACAATGGCTATCGGCCTTGAAAAAGTAAGTATACGGCTATCGGCCTTGATACTTACAAGATGCACAGAAAAATCTTCACTAAGACATTAACACAAACAGATGGTGTGCACTACGAAAAACAGAAACAAAGAACCTGATATGAACGAAACCCTCAACCCTTTGAGCAGAAAACACTGAGAATTTGCAACCATCATCAAGCTTCAACTGATCGAGAAGGTTTGCACAGCGGAAATGAGAACCAAGAATCGGTTGGCTCTTGATACCATGATAACAGTACTTAGAGAATCAAAGAAAACCAGAAAAGCTTAGAGAAAGAGAGAAAAAGAATTGAAGATAGAGAGAGATCAAAAGATATGAGTTTCGGCGTATTGTATTGAATGAAATCAGTTTACAAGATTCTTACACCCTTATATATCCAAGTACTACCTTATCTCCTAAGCTTTTTAATCCAACCAATCTAACTAACTAACTGTCTTTTATAACAGTTTTACACATCAGCACCATTTTAAACATTTTGACCATACTACCCTTCTTATGCTAGTCAATATCCCCCCTCAATCTTAACTTGGGTTACCAAGTTTAAGATTGTAACAATGCTTGACGAATAACGGACCATGCAACCCCTTAGTTAGAATATCGGCAGATTGATCTTCAGTGGGAATGTAGGAGACTGCTAAATCACCTTGTTGCACCTTCTCTCTGACAAAATGGTAATCTGTATCCAAGTGCTTGATTCGGGAATGAAACACTGGATTTGCACTTAATGCAATTGTAGACAGATTATCACAGTGTATAACTGGTGGTGATGGCAGAAACAACGCCAAATCCTTCAAAACCGCCCTTATCCAAGCTAGATCAGCTGCAGTGTGAGCCAAGGCTTTGTATTCCGCTTCAGTAGAGCTTCGAGAGACAGAACTTTGCTTCTTCGACTGCCAGGAAATAGGATTATTACCAAGGAAAACAAGATAACCTGTCACAGACCTTCGAGTGTTTAAATCTGCAGCCCAGTCCGAGTCTGAAAAAGCATTAAGAATCGGGTTTGTAGCTGCTGAATACACAATACCATACTGCACTGTACCTTTAAGATACCTCAAGATTCTTTTCACAGCGCCAAGATGAACATCAGTTGGTGCTTTCATAAATTGGCACACAGAATTAACCGCAAAGGCAATATCCGGCCTAGTAAATGTCAGGTATTGAAGAGAACCTACAATACTTCTGTAAAATGTAGGATCAGGCAATGACATGCCTTCAGTGACAAGTAATGAATTGTGTGGCTTACATGGTGTTGTGGCCGGCTTACAAGAATCCATTCCAGCTTTATGTATCAAATCTGTGATGTATTTCGACTGGTTGACAAATATATCACCATTGGATTGATATGATATCTGTAGTCCTAAGAAATAGCTGAGTCTTCCCAAATCTTTTAACTCAAACACCTCTGATAATTCATGAATGACTTGTTGAACTTGGACAGACTTAGAACCTGTCAAAATTATATCATCCACATAGAGAAGTAGGATGATGATATCAGCACCAATGTGTTTTACAAACAAACTGGTGTCAGACAATGAAGCATGAAATCCCATAGTACCCAGATAGCTGGTAAACTTAGAGTTCCAGGCCCGTGGTGCTTGTTTAAGGCCGTACAATGATTTAACCAGTTTACATACATGAGTAGGATAGGTGGGATCAATAAAACCCTGAGGTTGTTGCATATAAACTTCCTCTTGTAAATCCCCATGTAAGAATGCATTTTTAATGTCTAACTGTTTCATCTCCCAGTGATGCATTGCAGCCATAGCAAGAATGATTCTTACGGTTGTGTGTCTAACAACTGGACTAAACGTCTCTGAATAATCAATTCCATGCTCCTGCGAGAATCCTTGAGCCACCAACCGAGCTTTGTATCTTGATATACTGCCATCAGAGTTCTTTTTGACCTTGTAAACCCATTTACTACCAACCACAGATCGGTTACTAGGATATGGAACTAGCTGCCAGGTACCTTGAGCCCTAAGAGAGTCATATTCTTCCTGCATTGCTTTCTGCCAATGTGGAATACTTGCAGCTTTTCGAAAATTAGAAGGTTCTTTAGTATCAGTTATCTCTGTCACAAATGAATAACCACCAAAAAACGCCTCATCTTCTGTAATTTGTAATGTTTTTAATTCTGGAAAAGATGTCAAGTATGCAGCATAATCCTGTCTTTGTATAGTCCCACTCTTCAATCTTGTAACCATGGGATGAGTAGATAATGCAGCTGGGTGTGGAGAAATAGGAAGTAATACCTCTAGTTGAGTACTGTGATGGACAGGCAACAAGGGTGATTCATTGACTTATGAAGTGGAGTGATGATGATGGGAAGTTGATGTTGGAGATGTGCTTGAACTAGATGAATCAGATGCTGCCATATCAGTACTTGGCTGCACACTTGATACTTGTTGCTGAGAAACAGTATCTGGAACTGAATCTTCTTGTAACTCATGAATAGACACATCACTTGATACTGGTACTGAACTATTAACTGCAGGAATAGGCATTTGAACCATAACCACATCTCCAGTTATCTGCTTAGGCTTTTCAGAATGAATACATCCTCGAGATGGTTCTGTTTTATATGGAAACACAGCTTCATTGTATATGACATGTCGTGACAAAATCAATTTTCTATTGGTCAGATCATAGCATATGGCTCCTTTGTATCCCAAAGCATAGCCAAGAAAAACACAGAGTGAAGATCGAGCTTGAAACTTGTTGACAGTATATGGTCTCAGTAAAGGATAAATTGCAGTGCCAAAGACTTTAAAATTATGAATCTCTGGTGTTTTCCCAAACAAAAGCTGATATGGAGACTTAAACTCTAACGTCTGAGATGGCATTCTGTTAATTAAGAAGACTGCATGAGAGCAAGCATGATACCAGAATATTTGAGGCAAATTTGCTTCTGTCATTAAAGTGATGGCAGTTTCTACCACATGACGGTGTCTCCTTTCAGCAATACCATTCTGCTGAGGAGTATAGGGGCAAGAAATCATATGTGAAATACCCTTACTTGCTAAAAACCCCTTAAATTCTTTACTCATATATTCACCTCCTCCATCAGATTGAAAACATTTAATTGAAGTATTAAACTGATTGAATACAAAGGCAGTGAACTTCACAAAAATTGAACAAGCTTCTGATTTATTAATCATGGGAAATATCCACATGAATCTGGAAAATTCATCCACAAATGTAATGTAGTACTTATATCCTTCTACAGATTGTATTGGAGATGGTCCCCATACATCGGAGTGAACTTTCTCAAACAAACACTTAGCTTTATTCTGTCGAACTGGAAATACTTGTCTACACATTTTCCCTTTTACACAAGAATTACACATATTGGGACAAGAATCTTTACTAGTAGTAATATCAGCAGCCTTCAACATTCTAGCCAAAATCTCCTCAGATGGATGTCCTAGTCGTTGATGCCAAATCGCAGTCCTTACTTTCTGACCCAAGAATGCAGCACATCGACTTAACCTTGTAGCAAATGAATTGTCAAAGGTAGTCACTGGAATCTTGAAGAGTTCCCCATCATCACTCCTTCCTTTGTACAAAATCACCCTTGTGGCCTTGTCCTGTATAAAGAAATCCACATCATCACAAATAAACCAACATCCATTATCTTGGCATAGTTTCTTAACAGACAAAAGATTCATAGTGATTTGAGGCACATGCAAAACATTATGCAAAATTAAATTATTAGAAGGAGTTGTAAGTGTAGAAGAACCAATATTCTTGACTGCCAAACCTTCACCATTTCCAATTGTTATTTTCTCCTCCCCATTGTAAGGATTGACTTGAGAGAGGGCATGAACATTAGAAGTCATGTGGTGTGTAGCTCCAGTGTCTAGAATCCAAGTATCCCCATTTGAGAACCCATGTCCATTATTCTGTGGTACATTCTGTCCAAGAGTAGCTTGTGCAGTCATTGCAGTCAAGGAAGGAGGTGGTGGATTACCCTGATAAGCAAAATTATTTCGATGATAACACTCCAGTGCAATATGTCCTCTTTTCCCACAAATCTGGCAAGCAATGAACCCTGTATTACCAGTAGCAACTCTGTGATAGCAATTAGCTGCTGTGTGTCCTCTCCTAGAACATATTTGACATTCAGGTGAAATACCCGATCTGTAAGTTGTATTACCATTCCAGGTATTACTTTTCTGAAAACCACTACTTGAGAGACTGCTTCCATTTCCTGAGAAACTGCTTCCATTATGTGACTGAAAATTTTTACCATTTCCAGAGAAATTGCCATTAAAACTGCCATTGTTACTTCTGTGACCAAATTGATTTCCATTGCCAGAAAAATTTCTTGAACCATTGTTATAATTGCCATTATATTTCCTATTTCCCCCAGAAAAATTGGGCTTCTGCACAAACTTGTCACCATTCCCCACAAAACCAGAACCACCATGAAAGGCATTAGAATGTTCTTCATCATATTCCCTTTGAAACCTATGAGAATTTGAACTTTCACCAACTTCAAAACTGTTATGATTACTCTGAAAACCATTGGAACCAGAACCGTCTCCGTGAAGATACATTGCTGCCATTGTTGTACTCAAAGACTTCATTCTTGATTCAATATTAGCCTCTGCACCAAGAAGTTGAGCCCTTAAATCTTTATATGATATAGGAGAATCCCGAGCCAAAATCACAGTCTTTATCATTTCAAACCCAGGAGGTAATCCAGATAACACAGCTATAAGAAAATCATTCTCAGTTATCCTTTCTCCAGCAGATACTAGTTGATCTTTAATTGCTTTAACCCGTAAAAGAAATCTATCCACAGATTCCCCACCTTTTTGCATAGTATGCAATTCACTCTTCAGTTGATTGATTCTGACCATGGAGACAGACGCAAATCGTTCTTGTAAGCAAGTCCAAGCCTCACACGCAGTCTTACAACCAATAATGTGCTCCATCACATCATCAGACAATGTAGCAATGAGAAGACTAAGTAACGCTAGATCTTTCTTCACCCAATCTTTATATGCCACAGTAACCTCATTAGTAACTCCTGCCTCTGTATCAATAACAAATCTCGGAGGACATGGATCTTCACCCGTGAAATGATCAAAGAGATCGTATCCCCTAAGAACAGACTGAAACTGAAAACTCCATTTAACAAAATTGTCATCCTGAAGCTTGACCGTGAGCATACCAAGCAACCCTTCAACCTTGACATTAGATGCCGCCATTTGAACCAGAAAACAGATAATATGAATACCAAACAACCAAATAAAATGTATTCTTGAACCCCAACTATACTACCCTTTGTTTCTTGTGGCTATCGGCCTTTTCCTTTCTTCTATGAAAACAGCTTCTTAACCTCAATAAATCTTGATCTAACAATGGCTATCGGCCTTGAAAAAGTAAGTATACGGCTATCGGCCTTGATACTTACAAGATGCACAGAAAAATCTTCACTAAGACATTAACACAAACAGATGGTGTGCACTACGAAAAACAGAAACAAAGAACCTGATATGAACGAAACCCTCAACCCTTTGAGCAGAAAACACTGAGAATTTGCAACCATCATCAAGCTTCAACTGATCGAGAAGGTTTGCACAGCGGAAATGAGAACCAAGAATCGGTTGGCTCTTGATACCATGATAACAGTACTTAGAGAATCAAAGAAAACCAGAAAAGCTTAGAGAAAGAGAGAAAAAGAATTGAAGATAGAGAGAGATCAAAAGATATGAGTTTCGGCGTATTGTATTGAATGAAATCAGTTTACAAGATTCTTACACCCTTATATATCCAAGTACTACCTTATCTCCTAAGCTTTTTAATCCAACCAATCTAACTAACTAACTGTCTTTTATAACAGTTTTACACATCAGCACCATTTTAAACATTTTGACCATACTACCCTTCTTATGCTAGTCAATATTTTTGACATGCATGGTTAACTAGGGTTTAGGGTTTCAGAGTTTTGAAAACAAAATGCTTAACAAAAATGTTAACCTAAGGGCATTAGGTTCGGTCGCAAAATTAAGATGCTAATTGTTTGGATCAAAACTTGAACTTTAGGCTCAAGGAAGGAGCTGGCCCGAAAGAAGGCCCAAAGGGAAAAATAGCCAGAGCCCAGTCAAAGCCCAGAAGGCAGGGAAAAGCCTTTTCTGACTTGGTGCAGCTGATGAAAACCACTTGCTTACCTACCCAAAGGCCAAGTGGTGTAGACTGATCAGCTACACAGCCCATAAAGCACTTTATGGTGGCATTACATGTAAAATAGCTGATGAGTCATCACCCTCAAACCGCATTCGGGCAAAGTTGCTGCTACAGAAGCCCAAGCCGAGTTGTTTATATAATAAGAAAGAAAATCCAGGAATAAGGACACTCAATCAAACAAACAAATGCAAGCACAAACTCTGCTCAAAGCCAGATTTGCCTTCAAAACAAAGCTGTAGTCAGCCTTCATCCCTTTCGGGACAAACCTTCATCCCTCTCGGGATAACCTTCTCTTCAACCTTTTGTAATAGCTCTGCTACCTTGTTCAACCTTGCTGTAGTTGAATGATTATTTTGTGAAAACATGTTCATTTAAGCAACATCTATAAGCATGCAATTAACAATTAAAGGCGGAATCATGCTTGCATGCACTTAAAAACAAAACATTAACCATGAAATTCAAAGCCTAGTAGATTGGTGAACCAAAACTCAACTCAAAACAAAGTGAGTTGAAATTGTACCTTTGTAGATTCTTCTTTGCATAAGCAAAGGCTAATCACCCAAAGAGAGGGCCTTCATTCCTTGCATCTAAAATCTATGAATTTGGATGGATGAATAGGTTTCTCCAAGTTCCCAAAATTGAGAACCTCTAAGTCTCTTCACCAAGGAGAGATTGGAGAAGAAATGAGTGACCTTGGAGTAGTGGGATTGCAAGATGCACCCCCCAAGGTGGCCGGCCTCTTTAGAGAGAAATGGAGAGACAAGTTCTCACCAATTTTCTCCAAAACAAACCCTTTAATGAATTTTGGCTATAAAGTCATATTTATACCTTTATTCATTTGAGTGGCAAACTTGTAAATAAGTCCAAGTTCACTACCCTAAACAATATGGCCGGCCATTAGGATATTTTGGACTAATTGGGCCTTTGTGAATCATTATTCATTAAGTTGTCATACAACTTAAGTTAATGGGCTTGACGTTCGAAGCCCATTGGGCCTTAAGGTCCAAAACTATCCCGAGGGCTTTAACGAACTTATTCGTTTGATTAATTAACATATTAATTAATCCTTGCCATAAATAAATGATTAAACCATTTAATCATTCTTACTCATCTCCATTGTTTCTTCAATCTCCTCCTTACACGGTGTGCGATCCATTAGGTTCCTTTTAGCGAGGCAGTGGGCGATTAAAACCATTTTACATCGATTGTGAATTGAAACTTACTTTCAATTCTCCCTTTAGTGATTACACACGTTTAGGGCTTCCACAAACCATGAGTGACACCTTGTAGCATATCATGGTTACCCAAGCTAATCAGAAGAGGTAGAGAAAACCTATTCAGTCTGGGATTACAAATGCAATACGGTCTTTCTCTAATCTAATACTTCTGACCACATTGTTTGGTTTGATAGTTTATTTATTCATGTCTACTATCCAATGTGATTCGTGTGCTTATATGATTTCCTTGAATGTGATTCGGAACGCATTCCCAAATCTCATTCATACTCTGGCCAGAGATTCTAAATCATATCATAGAGTATTCTCCCTCAAACGGTTTGAAGGTTAGAGATCCCTTGTTGCGCATTCACTTGCCTCCATGACTAAGTGGCTTAACCCCAACGATGCTGTGGACACCCTGAGGGGGAGACTTTGACATAATCAAAGATCAAGTACTTAACCACAAGACAACTGTGATGCCTCAGGTCAAAGGACTAATTTGCATTATCCCAACCATGAGTTCTCATGTGACATGAGCATGAGAACTCTTCGTTGATCGCGTTCAGTGAACTCATTCTCTACTGAGCACCTATGTACTTGTCTTGATGTCACACACACCAATGACTCGAGACTAGTCACTCTCCCTGAGAGAAGACATAGCACGTACCGATCTTGACGGACTGTCAATGCCCAATTGGCAATCCTATGATCAGGAACATTTAGGATGTGTCTACGAAAGAATGGTCTCATGAATCTAACTTCATTAGATTACATTCTCCCAATCACATATTCCTTGGACTTTATCGTTTAAGCATATAACATTTATATGAGACGGCTCAAACAATAATCTTTGCCCTTTAGAGTTAAACTAGATTAGTTTAACATGTGAAATGTCCGTAAAGTATCATCATATGATTGGTTTTAGGGCACATTTCCAACAGTAGTATCGATTCATCTTTTGTAATCTCTCTCTCTACCCCTTTAAGCTTTCAGACCTTTGACAAAACTACAAAGATAGGAACCTGCAAGACGAGCAACCTTACCCGATAAGGTTTAACCTTGCCCGACCTTCTTTGCTTTGGTTTTGTCTTTTCAATATGTTGTATACTTCCAGTTATATGCAAGTTATTTCTAGCAACATGACTATTAAAAGGCTTTCTCAGTACTTGAATCCGATTTGAATATATTGTCAGTGTTCAAACCAGATCCAAGTCCTAAGCCCTCGGGCATGTAAATCTGATCAGTTAAAAGTCCTTGGCCTCAAGGCATAAAAAAGAACCTTATGTGGACTTAACCCATCCACGACAGTCCTTGATAAACGAGAAGTCCGAAGTTACATGGGGCGCAAGTAATCAACCTACTTTCTAGTTTTCTTTCTATTATATCATGATTACCATAGAACGCTTGAGCATGGAATGGATTCTAATGGAAAGCCTCAAGGCCTACACCTAAGGCCCCACAAAGGCATCCATTTGGATTCATTCCGTTCAGCGATCTAAAGAGTCTAAGTATAAGAATGAACTCTGATGGGAAGCCTCAAGGCCTACACCTAAGCCCCACAAAGGCACCTATTTGGGTTCATTCTACTTCTTGGACTCGGGTAATCAGAAGTATAATAGTTAGAAAACTCCTACAATCACGAGAACAAATATGATGTGTTCGAGCACTGGTTTAGTTATTGATGGGAAGCCTCAAGGCCTACACCTAAGGCCCCACAAAGGCACATGTTATAACTAACACGGTTTCTTGGATACATACATATATACAACTAAAACTCGACATCCATTTCACATCTGCCATGTTGAAGATGGCAGTGGTACGCCTGAGCACCTAAAAGTTAACCTTGATTGTGAGCCTCAAGGCATACACCTAAGGCCCTACAAAGGCACCTCTCAAAGTTAACGCTGTCCTTCTCTTTCAGCCTTGCCCGAAGAGTCTTGCCCGACGAGACTTGCCCGACAATGCCCGATAGTGAAGCAGAAGCCCGACAGCAGCCCTCAACCGGCGCCAACCTCCAGGGGAGCTGTGTGCTCGTCTGCCAGGAAACATCCCCGACGGAAATTCCTGACACGAACACTAATATGTTAATCATTTACACTCAGAACTATGTTTTAAAATCACTGAATACGTTTTGGAAGCTTAGTTGAATGATAAATTTACAAATTCTAATGGTTGAAATGATCAAAATTGAGTAATAAAGATGTTTTAATTTAAAATATTAACCACATGTTAACTAATTTCATCAATTAAGATTAGTAAATTCATCATTTTATCAATTAACCTACAAAATTTCACGATTTCACTAGTTCATCTTCTGATGTGTACAACAATCATATAAAACCTTTGATTAATATAACTTAACCCTGGAAAGTTAATGGATTTTGCACGCTAACAATGTTAGAACAGGGAAAAAATAAACAAAATAAAATTAAAAAAAAAATCGTACTTTTTGTGGTACCTAGTCTGTGCTCGTATTCGCTGCAATTTACTATCAAACTATTTAAAGGATTTGGATCCTCTCCTGAGCAGGAGATCAGGATCCTCATCAAACAATATGAACCGTTGGATTTTGATGTAACGACTACAAACAGGGAATCCTTCTAAAGTTATAATAATTATAACCGTTGGATTAAAATCCAACGATCCATGTTGTTTGATTCCGAGGATCCTGACTGCTCTGGAGAGGTTCCAAATCCCTATTTAAATACTCCTCATTATTTTTAGTCTAGTTTCATTCATGGGTTGGCGTGCCGGTGCCTCAAAGCACGACCCTAGCTACAAAGACACACCATAATACAATAAATATATTATTAATTTATTTTATCTCCGTCTTCCTGTTTCATGTTTTGGATGGTCAAAATCCTTTTATGGTCAGTTGCACCATTTTGCTGAAGTTGCAGATGATAGGAATGGATGCTGCTCCGAAACCAAGCAATAATTTATAATAATATGGCAGTGTGATGGGCCCACCCAATATATTATTCAAAGTTTGATCACATCTGTGTTATAGTCTGACGTATAGGTGAGCATGCACTTTGGCATTTGCCCACGTCATTAGCTAAACAACAGTTCCCACCCACCCACTAATTCTGTTCGTCCACAGCTTTATTCTGGTTTTCTTCGTGTGCATGGAGTGATGGTAGACCGCAGGTAGTGGTAAAACTAAAAAGAAAAAATATTAATAATTCCTGAAATTTTCATGCTACTGTTGATATGAAGACTGTAACTGGGATTCAAGTTAAGCAACCAAAATAATACTTGCATTTCTTTTCGCCATTTGAGAGATGAGTTTATTTTGTATTTTGATGGTACAAATTTTATCAATGAGACGGTTCAATCGGATATCTTTAATTATTTAAATGTATAGAAAAAGTTAAAAATATAAATACCAAATAACATATTTACGATGAACTGTTCATTAATTTCATGGGTATATTTGCGACCTCACATACCCATGCTATTTTTCCTTTTGTTACTTTTGTTAATGTCTACTTCTTATTATGAACTTGTTTAGAAGTGTTTTTAAAATGACTAAAAACGTTTTTGGAGAAAATGACTTTGGAACCATTCTTAGTGAAATCCCAAGTGAATCCTGGAAAAGCACTTGATGTGCTTCCTAGAAGAAGTACATACCAGGAAGCATTTCAAGTGCTTTTTAAACTCAATATTTTCTCTAAAAACGTTTTCAGTCATTTTAAAAACACTTCTAAACATGTACCACAAATTTGGTATAAATTATTCTTTTGATCTAGAGAAAAAAGAATACAAACCTAGCTTTGGTAAGGCATTAAGAACTTCAAAATATTATGGTTACGAAGATCTCAAGCATCTTCTTTTCTTTCCTTTAATTTTCTTATTAAAAAGAGAATCAAACAAATATACGAAACTGCGACAATCATATGCAGCAAGAAATTGAAGCAGATGGAAGATCTACAAAAACCAATAATCTACTGCTGCAAGATCATTAGATAAAGCTCTCGAACCATGCTTCTATTTGGACTATGTAGAGAAGGACGTTGCGATATCCGAAGCACCACTTGACTACAACAAACTCAATCAGCTCATCTCCGATGCTTTTGTGAGGCGCCATATTTATTGCACGATGATCAATACTCGCCTATAGCGAGATCAGACAGCTCATACTAAGTTTCTTGAATGCATAATGCTATAGAGATTAAAATTTTAAATTAAATTTACAAACTAAATTATGTGTTACTAATAAAAAATAAATACGTTAATCAAAACTTAAGTAATAATTCAATCATTAACATCCACATCATTTGATTTATAAAAATTGTTTTAAAAATTTAGTTTAAATAATTTGTCGCTTATTGAATTATTACAAACATAAATGTTGAATAAAACTACAAAACCACAATTACCACGGAACCTTGTTCCGCAAGATTCTTTCATTGATGGCTATTTTTAAAATTTTAAAGACTTCTGAGGATGATGGATTGTTTTTAATTATGACGTGAATTATAGTTTTAACATGCATTTCGACAGGCGAGTTGTTTTGGGCTGACGTTATAGTCAGTATTCTTGTGGATTAAATTGAACAGAATGATTCAGTTTTTGGCTCTTGGTGCATGGATTAGTCGTGTTGCAGGTTGTGACATGCATTTATTAAGAAGTGAAAAACAAAAGCAGTTACAACAAAGCATAACAATTCAAAGAAATATTGAATCAATAAATTTTTTGAATTGAAATTTTTAATAATTTTTTTTTATTTTAATGAGTATTTCTTTGTTTTTTTTTTATTATAAAGAAAAACACGATATTTCATTTATTAAAAAAATCATTACAAATTCCTATCATCAATAACTCGGCTACTAAAAGGTCCTTGTAGATTAGATATGAAAGTACTACAATAAAACATCACTAATCGCAAAACAATGAGACTTCAAGCACTTGTTCGAGTTCATCCTTCCCAAGATTACACATATCAATAAAATCTTAAATCTCGTGTTACACAGAGATTACGTGAGAACGAAATCTCAAATCATATAGTGGGACAAGGAGTACGATGCTCATGGGCCGATCCAATCATCGTAGCTACAATCTAGAACACCAAGTGAAGTAGATCCAATGTATCAAACAGTTCCACCCTTTACACATAGAGATCCAAAAGAGGTTACACACCAAAACGAAAGTTAAAATGAAACAACTCTCCAATAGAGATCAATCAAACTAGCAAACTCTTTTAAAGAGTAAAATACGTTTACAAGAAATTTATCTGGTATATATATCTAGTTTACGGACTGATATGCATGTCACAAATCAAAGCTAGTATTGATAGGTTTATTGGGTGCAATCAACACATATTCATGTAATCGAGATCTGTTACTATTGCATGGAATATAGAACTTCAACATGTGTTGTGTTGCAAGAAGATAACTGCCTGACTAATTTTCTTTCTAATAACGAATTGTGTTTCGATTTTGTTGAAAGGAAAACCATGAAACCCTACAATCGCTCTCCTCTTCATCTCGCTTTTCATGCCGCTTGATGAGTTAATGTTTAGGGTCGATTCAAAACTACTTATTAATCGTTTTATTTTGTACTCTTAATACCTTATTCATATATAATAGTTTTCATTTTATTTTATATATTTATGGTAAGTAATACGGGGTTCCAACACGTGGTTGAAGAAGATAATTCACGGCATGGTGGCGTTCTTCTGATAGTCAGGAATCTGGGGCGGTATTGAGTGAGCGAGATCATTCCACTTTTGCTGTTGCAAGTAGAAACTAGAAAGAAAATGGATATGAGCCTTGACTTACCTTGAGTTACGCGTGGTTGTAGATTGTGATATGTAGAAAAAAACATAGGTATTTTCGATAGTGCCTAAATAATTTTGTTAAAATAAAAATTGTACTTTGAATGTATTGAGGATTTTCTTAATAGGTTTTGTAGATTATTTTCTACATTAATTGTGATTAAGGTTGTACAACTATATATATATTCATATTGAGAAGAATACAATTGAAGTATCACCTTAGTACTACCGTCTAATAGTATTCTTCTTTACTTGTAAGTAAGAAGTCTTATGTTCGATTCTCACTAAAGTCAAATTTGAAGCATATTATTGCTGACCCATTATAAGGCTTAGCCTACCCCACCATCCTTGTCGTCGCTCTCAGACAATCGCTGACCCACCACACAATGCCCTAAACGGAAGACAACTGTTATAATCCTGTATCTCGTCGAAGTGAGATTGTGTGGGCTATGCAAAATGGTGGGATCATAGCAAGGATCTCAGAAAACGAAATTCAGCATCAATTAAAGCTGTTGGTGTTGTTAAAGAACTTCCGAATAAGGTCGATCAAGTCTCTGTTTTAGTAGCCACAACAAGTAATATTGGTAAGGCATCTCCAAACTCTACACTTGTTTCGAATAGTTCAAGAACAATTGATTACAGTACTTTTGCTTCTAGACTTGTCCACAAATTAGAACCCTCCACCAAAACTAATGTATCCTGATGTAACCACTGCCCCAATTATTGGCGACAGTTCAATTGCACTCACTGATAATCTTAATTTGGATTTTGTTCTAGTTGTCCTATCTTTGAATTATATAATTTGTTATTGTTGCTTGTATAACCTTTGTCCGACATTGTATTGTGATTTCCTGGCCTCACTATTGTGTCTTTAAGGGTACTCGGACAAGAAAGACGATTGGTATTGTAAAACTTACTAACTCGGTGTTTCACTTCAATTGCATACCCCAACAATTATGGGATGCATGTATTTATAATACTTTCATGATTACAGTTTGGGTTTGAAAATCCTAGATACAAGAAGCGTTTGAAAAATAAAATACAAACAGAAAACCAAAGAGAAGTTACCTCCACATGTTCAGATTACAACAGAAAAACAATCAAACAAACAAGTCCTAGAACCTAGGAACGGCTGAGAGGATAAGAGTTTGATCCAAGTCAAACTCCTCAAGTTGCGGTGATTTCCTCAGCAGACTGACTTCGTCTAACAGCCCCCCGCAAGCTGACAGGTTGGGGAACAACGGGAAGCTTGGAGACAAGGAACTTAAATCGAGACGAAGACAGACCTTTGGTAAACAAGTCAGCAAGTTGAACTTGCGAACAAAGATAGTTAACCAATAATTGGCCACGAACCACCTGCTCTCGTAAATAGTGATAATCGACTTCCAAGTGTTTAGTTCGTGCATGGAAAACTGGATTAGACGCGAGAGCTATGGAAGATATATTGTCACACCAGATTTGAAGACGATCCAAATACAAATGCAGATCTTTGAATAATGATCGTAACCAGGAGAGCTCAGCCGCAGTGTATGCCAACTGCCGGTACTCGACTTCAGCACTAGACCTAGAAACGGTCTTCTGCTTCTTTGAACTCTAGGAGATAAGGTTAGAACCAAGATATATACAAAAACCACCAGTTGAATGACGAGTATCCGGATTCTCTGCATAATCCGCATCAGAGAAAGCACTGAGTTGAGTAGGTCCAGGTTTATATAGAAGACCATGATTATGCGTGGCCTTCAAATATCATAAAATCCGTTTGACGACCATCTAATGAGTTGTTTTGGGAGCATGCATAAACTGGCATACTTGGTTGACAGCATAAGACAGATCTGGGCGTGTAATTGTGAGGTATTGTAGTGCTCCAACCACACAACGATACACCTCTGGTTTGTCATACGGTTCTCCCCCATGCGCACTGAGCTTTTGACCAGATGAGACGGGAGTAGATATAGGCTTGGCTTCAGTAAATTTGGTGCAAGATAGCAAGTCCAATGCATATTTAGATTGACAGAGATGCATAGCAGTCCCATAATACTTGACTTCAACCCCCAAAAAATAATGAAGAGGTCCTAAGTCTTTCATGGAGAACAAAGTACCCAATCGTTGAATCAATCGGGATATTTGGTGAGAACTGTTGCCTATGATTAGTATATCATCCACATAGATTAGGAGAAGCAAATACACACCTTTTTGTCTGAACACAAATAAACTGTAGTCACATGTGGATTCCTGGAACCCTAATTTAAGCAAAAAATCTGAGAACCTCTTAAACCAGGCCTTGGGCGCTTGTTTCAAACCGTAAAGACTACGTTGAAGTTTACACACATGATTTGGGAATTGCTAATCAACAAACCCCGGTGGCTGGCGCATGTAAACTTCTTCCTTTAGAAACCCATGCAGAAACGCATTTTGCACGTCAAACTGCCTGACATGCCATTTGTTAGACACATCAAGACTTAAAACAAGCCTTATCGTACTGTGCTTGACAACAGGACTGAAGGTCTCACTGTAATCCATACCAGCCTGTTGATGAAACCCATTGGCGACAAGCCGAGCTTTATGTCGTTCAATCGTACCATCTGCACGTCTCTTCAACTTGAACACCCACTTGTTAGGAAGCAGATTCATGTTGGAATGAAAGGGGAACCAAACTCCAAGTTCCACATCTTTGCAATGCATTAAATTCTTGACTCATCGCATTCCTCCACTCCGGAGACTTAACAGCTTGACTGAAACACATTAGTTCAACATGTAACGTGTCAACAGTTAAATGCATAGCATATTTGGGATTGGGTTTATGAATCCCTGACTTGGAACGGGTAGTAACTTGATAATGTGGAACATCAGGAGTAGTAGAGAGCACATGTTCAAAATGTTCAGCGACTTGCTCATTTGATGGTGTAACAGACTGGATAGTAGGGGATGACACGGGTATTGGAGGACAATGGTGAGATAATATTGGGTTAGGATGGGTATCAGGTGGAGAGGCTCCTATGGCAAGAGTGGTTGGATCAGGGTTAACTTCTTGGGAAAGAGATGGGACAGCAGGATTAGGGTTAAGTGGTGGATGCAAACTAGGGCTGCTAGGGGTGTCAAACGTCAATAAGAGATCTGGGGTCAGAAGGTTACCTAAAGGTGTGACGTTTTCTGAAGAAGATGTGAGTCCCTGAAAAGGGAAGCAATCCTCATCGAATAGGACATGGCGAGACACATAAATGCATCTTGTAGACAGATCCAAGCACTTGTAGCCTTGATGATTCAGTGAATAACCTAAGAAAACACAAGCTTTGGATTTTTGTTGAAGTTTATTTTGTGTATAAGGCACTAACCAAGGAAAACTTCGACAACCAAACACCTTTAAAACATCATACTTTGGTTTTTTTTGAAAAAGTTTCTCATAAGGAGATGCATAAGACAAAAGTTTAGTTGGCAAATGATTTATCAAGTAAACTACCGTGGAACAGGCATCAGACCAAAAATTGTTGGGCATGTGAGATTGTGAGAGCATGACTATACTTGTTTCAATAATGTGTCGATGTTTTCGCTCGGCAATTCCATTCTGTTAAAGGTGTTTAGGACAAGAAAACCGTTGTGAAATGCCATTATCATTGAGAATTTTTTTAAAGGCATGGCTTTTATACTCTCTACCTTCATCACACTGAAGGGTTTTAATGGGCAAATCAAACATTTTTTCAACTTTGGCCTTAAATGTAACAAAGATTTCGAAACACTTCACTCTTGTTTTTCATAGGAAAGATCCAAGAATAGTGAGAGTAGTCATCCACAAACAAAACGTAATAACGAAAACCTTCATTAGAAATAATGGGAGAACACCACACATCAGAATGTAGAAGTTGCAAAGGAAATTGAGACATTGACTCAGACACTTTGAAAGGTAACTTAGTACTCTTTCCTAAGGGACATGACTCACAAAAGCTTACATTTGAAGTACCGTGAATTGGTACCAAGTTATTGGAAATTAAAAACTTAATTATAGAATTGGCAGGGTGACCTAGTCTTGCATGCCATGTATTCACTGAACACCGAAGGCCTACGAATGCTGAAATTGGATGCTTGAGTTGTCCAGTGCCACATGGAAATGGATATAATCCATTCTCACATCTCCCTAGAAAAAGCGTCTTCCGGGTCTTGAGGTCCTTAACAAGGAAAAAATAGGGAAAGATTAGGAGATAGCAATGGTTGTCCAAAGTAAACTTATGCGTACAAAGTATATTTTTGGAGGCAGAAGGACAATGAAGGATATTATGCATGTCAAACGAGCAAGTTGGAGTATGTAATTTGTTTGAACCAGTATGAGAGACAGAAATGCCAGAGCCATTACCTACAGCCCCAATAGTTTCATTACCATTATACTCTTTAGGGTTAACAAGGTTCTGAATCTCAAGAGTGATGTGAGCATTGGCACCGTTGTCCAACAGCCAGGTACCATTCTATTGTTTGTTGAGAGTGACAGGGGCAGACGACATGGCTGCGAGGCGTTGAGTGGGAATTCTTCCTTCAAATGTAGCACTCATCCTATTATAACAATCAAGGGCCGGATGACCTGGTTTGCCATAGATTTGGCAAACAATTCTCTCACCATTAGAGCCAACCCGCTCTCCACTGCATGTCATGGTGTGGAAGTTGTTGTTGTTCCGAGGACCGTTTCCTCATTGGTTGAATGAGTTACCTCAATAGGATGAAGAAGCACCTCTCCCAGTCCCTCGAGTGTGGCCACCACCTCGACCACAAGAAGCAACAAAAGCATTGACCTGTGCAGATTCCACCAAAGGAGCAGTGTGCGCAGCCATTCTACGCTCAGTAGTTAACAACATCGCCTCAAGAGTAAGGTAAGTGATTGGAGAATCACGGGCTTGAGCAGCACTGACAGTCATCTCGAAAGCAGGTCCTAGGTTGTTCAACACAATCTGGACCAGTTTATCATCACTCACTGGTTGCCCTGCTAGGGCAAGGTTGTCAGCAATAGCGTTCATGCGATCAAGGTAATCCGCCACAGTAAGATCACCTTTCTTCGTCTGCAACAATTCATTTATCAAAAACAAAATCCTGTTTTGGGAAGTAGAAGCATATTGTTGCTCGAGTGCTTCCCAGGTGGCTCGAGCATTCCTCTTGCTCACCACGACAGACGGGACAGAAGCCGTCAACGATCCATTGATCTAACTAAGGATCATTTGATCCTGTTGGACCCATGCAGTGTACGCAGGGTTCACAGTGGTTAGACCGGGCAGATGCTTGGGAGGAGACACCAACGTTCCATCAACATATCCCATCAGATCTCTGCTCTTGAGAATTGGGAGAATTTGGGCCAACCACAGTGGGTAGTTGGTCCTGTCAAGTTTGATGTTAACGACAGTGGAGAAAGGGTGGAACGGATGAGGGGAAGTGGGGTTAGAGGAGGAGGAGGAGGGGACAACATTGTTCTCAGCCATTGAAACGTGGGAAAGAAAAGAAGGATCGGTGTCGTTAGACAAAAAAAGGGCTCAATACCATGTAAAACTTACTAACTCAGTGTTTCACTTCAATTGCATACCCTAACAATTATGGGATGCATGTATTTATAATATTTTCATGATTACAGTTTGGGTTTGAAAACCCTAGATACAAGGAGCGTTTGAAAAACAAAATACAAACAGAAAACCAAAGAGAAGATTACATCCACATGTTCAGATTACAACAGAAAAACAATCAAATAAACAAGTCCTAGAAACTAGGAACGGCTGAGAGGATAAGAGTTTGATCCAAGTCAAACTCCTCAAGTTGCGGTGATTTCCTTAGCAGACTGACTTCGTCTAACAGGTATATGATAGCACAAGACAATTGACTCAAGCCCTGTCCATGGATGCATCCGAGGGGGAGAAGGAAAAAATCTGAAGTTTGGCTATGGCATCACCGTCTGGGGCATGCTTTCTTTGGTTGTTTGAAGATGTTATTTTCGAATTTGTTTCGAAGTTTGATGTTTCCAGTTTTCAGTACTTGTAAACTGGCTAAAAGCCACCGATTATGTATTCTCCAAGTTCGAATAAAAGTTCAGTTCCTTTTATGACCATTCATTCTGATGTATGAGGTTCTTTCAAACACACTACTTTGTGAGGTGCTTGATGGTTTGTTACATTTATCGAAGATTGTACTTGAATGATGTGGATTTATCTTATGAAATTCAAAGGTGAAGTGAATGAATTGTTCCAAAGGTTTCATAAGTTGATTTAGTGCTAGCACAAGGCTCAAATATAGTTGCTTCACAATGATAGTAAAGGTGGGTATTTGAATGGGGATTGAAAAAGTACTTAGCCGATTGTGGTATTGTTCACAAGATTACATATCTCTAAACACGTCGGCAAAATGGGGTTCCCGAACATAACAGCAGGCATCTCCTTTAGGTTGTTCGAGATTCCCTCTTAGAGAGTCGTGCATCGTTGAAGTATTGGAGGGAAACCTTTGCGTTCGTTGCCTACTTGATCAACTGAGTTCCCTTTAGTACATTAGATTTTCGCACCCCTCATGCAATCTTAACTGATCTTGTTCAAGTATTGTAACAATGAAGATGCATGTGATGTCGCAATCGAATGAAGCAAGTGGAAGTAGATCGGTTCTTCATCATGGAGAAGTTAGATCGAAATGTTATTGAGATACCAAGAGTCAAGTCGGAAGATCAACTTGTAAATGTCTTGACAAAAACAGTATGAAATAAGATATTTGCAAAACTTGTGGGGAAGTTGAGCAAGTTCTATATTTATGCACCAATTAAGGGGAGTGTTAGAATAGGAAGGAAATATTGTAATTTGATTGCATTGAGGATTCTTTTGCTTAACAAGCTTCCTAGATTATTTCCTAGATTAAATGTCTTTAGGGTTGTAAACTATATATATTACTTTATAGTGAGAAGAATCAGTGGCGGATCCAGGAAATAATATTATGGTGTCAGTAAGAAAAGCGCACGCAGCACGCAATTTTTTTTTACCAGAAATAGCATGCATATTGCTATTTCATCGAGTCTTGGTAAGTCTAAAGTCATTTGGAAATGCATACTGCACACATTTTAATGCTTCATTTGCGAGAGTAATTAACATGTTCCAAGGCTGCTCCCATATGAATGCTTAACAAATAAACACACTTATTTTGAACACATTAACAATGTTTAATATCATTGCATCCCATTAATATGTTTGTCCAAGAATGATGATGCTTTGTTATTCACTAAGATCACCATTTCATTCACTTTTTTTTTCAGACATTTTATCAAACAGTTGAAGGGCATGTATGAAGCCAACTCTAATCTTTAAAAGGGCAAAACCCAAGGTATCCATGGACATTCACAGAAGTTTGGAAGGTCAGCATCCAAGGTATCTATAGACGTTCACCGAAGTTTGGGGGGTCAGCCCCTCAATGCATCTACCACTGAGAAGAATGCAATTGAAGCATTCACGAATTCTAAGTATTTTGACTTACTCTTTTCTTTTCAAATTTATATAGACTTTGTATAGAAAAAAAATTATCGGAGTTCAGAGTAATATATGCATTATACAAAAATTCTATTATTTTACAAGCCGGGTATCCTATGATTTGAGACTAATTATCCTAGTCTCGGGGATTCATAGTCATATTGGTCATTATATTCTTGATTGAGGATCTAACAACTGAAAATCGGAGTTTAGAATATTCGGAGCTTACTAGAAGCTATATTATAAAGTAGCTGGAAGGTATTGTTGGGATCAAATCTCGGATGGAATACAGGGTGGGGCATGGCCGGCGGTGCCCACTCCACCCCCCACATTTGATAATAGCAAGTATTCTCCCATCACCGCATTCATAACCATGTTTTTAATTGGGAATTCCCCACTCCCGCCTCCTCAAGGTATAACACCTCCAAACCTGCACCCGCCAACCGGAATATCATGAAAAGTATTGTTTTTTTTTTACTCATATGTACATGGAAAATTTTATTTAAATCCATCTAACTTCTTTCTACACTTAATTTAAATTTTAAATATTTTACCCTATTGCATAATTACTATTCAATACAAAATGAAATTAATAATAAAAATCAAATTTATCAATAAACCCACATACTATAATTAAACCCTAGCATCACCTTTTGTTTATTCTACGTTCATCTCGACTAAAATCTTAATAGCTCTGGTAGAGAAAAACAAGCTTTTCTATTGATGGATGGTGATTTTGAAGTTTTTTATTCTCCAACTAAGGTATGACTCAATTTATGGATATTTTGTTTGTTTGCTTCTTCTTTGGATTAAATTTCATACTTTTTATATTATATTGTATTTGTTTTTCTCTGCCCTCTGTATGCGCCCCAAAACACCAGTGCAAGGACTTTTGATTAGTATTGCAAAGACATAAAATTTGATTCTTGGTGCAAATAAATATTGCTCAACCTTAGCCACGAACTAGCGGGTGCCATGTCTTGCACCTTTTTTATTCGAAATAGCTCCAATTTGTTTATTAGTTTATTAACATAGCATCAAAACACCCAGCCCTATGCCATTTCAAAGTTTCTTAAAAAGTACATGAAAATGCTCAATTTAAAAAGGACTGAACTGGAGCTTGCATAACATTCTCTTGGCAAATTCAAGTCTATGGAATGATCTCTTGGATCCTAAGCCCATGGATGAGTTGTGATAGTAGAAAGAAAAAAAGTAGCCATGAAAATGCTAGTCTTATACGGCATATGCAATTAAAGAGGGGCATAGGATGCCTCTTTGAAAAGAAAAAAAAACAATCAATTAGAGATATTATTTTATAAAGGGAATGAGTGTAAAGATACTTTTACATTTTGAATTGGGTTTGACATGATAGTTTAGGTAATAAATTTGAGTTTAAAGAGACATTAATTCTTTAATAAAAAACAATATGGGTGAATAGAATAAGTTGGGGGTACAAAAATGTTACATGGGTTCAAATGGGTATCTCTATGCAACATAAATTAATCAACTAGTATATGTAAATAAGAAAAACTAATAATAATATTTTAAAAAAATTCACACAATTGTAATAGCTTATCAACCTCCAATTCGTTGAATTTTTATTGTTTTATGTAGTAGCACGGAAACCTCCAATCGGATCGGGGGATGATAAGTATCATCATTAGAGTCGGGCATCCGCGGAGAACCAAACCCGTGAGGCTTTTTGCTATCCCTAATCAAGTCGTGTAAAAACTGATATTTTGTAAATTTTTTTTTCGTTAAAGTTCCATTTTTTAAAATCTTTACATTCACTCTATATACACATATAATGGTGAAAATGCACGGGTTGTGCATAAAAAGGGATAATTGCATAGTTATAATGGCTTTGTCGGCTAGAAATATGTGGAATAGTATTGTTGCATAATGCACATGCAAGCTGTTGCAAAATATGAGAATGTCTGTTCTATTCTGTTTTATATATTTGAAGCTATATCATTCACTACTGTTTGAATGGCCCCTTGATTGCATCGAGAGACATAATTGTAATGGCATCACCAGAAGAAAAAAAGGTAAAAATTGGTCGGTAAATTTCAAGATATCAAATCATTACTTTATGAGTCTTTAGCTCCTGCAGCTGCAACCCTAGATTTTAATATTTGATTGTATAAAATACATACATGCAAACACAATCAAGTTGGGGGGAGACAGAGAGAGAGAGAGAAGTAGGTGACTACTGATTAGACAAATGAGTAATATGATAGATATAGGTCACCTTTCAATTATAATGTCCTTTGTGCTTTGCAAGAAGTAAATTTGAGATGTCGAAAGGAAAGAACTCACAGAAAAAGAATCAAAAGATGGCATAAAATAGTAAAAATGGAAAGGGTAAGGACATGGTGGGGAGAGGATGTGAAAACATTATCATTTCCTTTCACCTCTCGTGATCGATCGAGAAGTACAAGAAAGATCGACCATGCTTTTCCATTTTATATTTGCGCATGTTTAATGATTGTCTAATTACTTAAAATTATTTTTCAGAACAAAAGCAAAATAATGTGGTTCGTGGTGTTCCCATGTTCACAAGTGAGGTCTAGATTTTGGCATCCTTTAAAAGCTATATTTTTCTTCAACAAGCAAAGTGTTCGTCATGATTGCCATTCTTCATTGAGATAGTGCCCAACTTGATAACATTATTGAACAATAGAGGAAACCCTAATCAAATACAAATGATACTTGCAAGGTATTATATAACTGCGACTAAGCAAAGTTTGGTTGTGTATGGATTTAACCTTGATTAAGAGGTTAAGTTTAGTTTCGATCACGTTTAGCTTGCCAAAATTTACGAATCACGATTCGAGTAGTTAAACTAGAATTTGATCGATCGACTTAAACAATTTTCCATCACATTATCGACTTGAGTTCTGCTTGTAACCAAAGTAATCAACCAAACAGATCGAATTATATTAAGATCTTTTAGCCAAAATAATTATTGAAATTGTCATAACTCCTCACTTTGGTCATTGAGATTTAAACTTGATAGAAGTGATCCCTGATATTGCACATCATCAATCATTTTGGTCCTCTGTATTCCCTACCCTCAGCAGAAATCAGGGCAATACCTTTTTCTTCCTTCTAACGTTATCGTGCTGGACTTCAAGGAGGCTTTTGCGCTATCTGCTTCTTCCTCTTCCCGAGAACGAAAAATTGGATTAAAAAAATGTGTATTTTTGTCAAATCGATCATCCCCTTATTTTTGTCAAACAACCCCTCCTCTTAAACTAGTATTTTTTTAATTTAATGGAGATTTTTCACATAATGATTAAAATGATTGAGATAAAAAGTCTTATATTAACTTTAGACTTAAACCTACCTAGATCATAAATGTAAACGTGATTAACAATGTGGAAGAAAAACCAAAGTTTCTGAAGCACAAGATGACCGGAAATTCCTAAGGCCATATCCAACTGAAGGGTCCAGAGGGTCAGAGGGCCGAAAATAGCCCTAAAACCGTCTCCAACCGAGGGCTAGGCCAGAGGGCTTGGGAATCTGGGAGGGCCCCACGGAATTTCAAAGGGCCAAAGGGCTGGCTATTTTTTTTATAGTTTTCCTATTGCTGTCGGCTATAACCGACAGTAAAAGGTATTCATAGGTAAATTTTTTTTTATTTACTATTAGTGTCGTTATAACCGACACTAGTAGTTTGAATTTTTTTTTAATATAACGGCTAGCTGAGTCAGCTAGCCGTTGGGTTTTTTTTTTTTTTTTAATTTAAACATTTCTTTTCTTCTATAAATATGGTGAAGTTCTTTCAATTCTTCACTTCATTTGCAATATTTCCTTCTTCAATATTTTTCAATATTTCCTTCAATATATTTTCCAATATTTCCTTCATCTATAATATTTGTTTCAATTTTTCAATAATTTCCTTCAATATTTTTTCAATAATTTTCTTCAATATTTCCTTCATTTTTTTTCAAAAAAAAAATGGCCTCATCTGCAATGAAAGGTAGGGCTTGGACCCGAAAAGAAGATGAAGCTCTTTGCAAGGCTTATAGATGGGTCTCAGAAGATAGTGTGAGGGGGATTTCTCAAACAAGTGAAGGTGTTTGGACTCGTGTGTCCAAAAAATACTTAGAGTTCTACGAAGGCACCATTCTACCGAATACCCGAAACCACGAAAGTTGTTCTTCAAGATGGAAGAAACATCTTCATCCAAGTTTGAATAAATGGCATCAAGCACTATTAGCAGCCGCAAGTAGACGTGAAAACAGCGCCAATTACTATGACAAAGTTAGTGTTTTCACAGTTTATTTTAAATGTTTATTATATTACATTTCATTTTTGTAATTATATGTCATTATATTACATTTAATTTCATGAATTAATTTCCTAAAATTTTTGTAATTATATTTTCTAGGTACACCAAGCGGAGGAATTGTATATGAAGGGCAACTCAAAACCCTTTCAGTTTCACGGTTGTTGGGAAATTTGTAAAGGGTGGGTGTTATTTGAAGATCCACATCAACATAGAGTGGATCCTTTGGGAGCTGCATTCCCATATGTAGATATGAATGAAGATGGATCTCCTACCTTCAACAAACAAGGGTAGAAAATCCGACTCTGTCCGAAAGTTCTTTACCTAGGACTATGAGACGAAACAAGGCCCAAAGGTTGAGGGAAAAGGGCAAGGCAAATGCTGATTATGCCGCTCAACATGAAGTGGCGGCCTCATTGCGATTATTGGCGGAGCAAAATGCCCTTGAGGCGGAAGAAAGAAAGTGTAGGCATGAAAAACAAGTTAAGCAAATACAAGAAGAGATGGATGATAAGAATATGGAAAGGAACACTTCGAATTACACTCCAATGAGTAAGGCCTATTTTGATAGGAAAAAAAAAAGAAATTATGAGCCGACGGCAGTTGTTTGTGACAGACTATACTCCTACGATGGCGGATGATGAAGATAATAATGATTATGGATATTAAATTTAAGTTGTTGTAGTTTTTAAATTTAATTTGTCATTTTTAAATTTTAGTTGTAGTTTTTAAATATAAGTTGTAGTTTTTAAATTTAAGTTATTGTTGTTTTTAAATTTAAGTTGTAATTTTTAAATTTAAATAATAAATTATGTTTAGCCATTTGGCCCTCGGTTGGAGATTGTTTTTTGTGAGAGGGCTAAAACAAGCCCCCTGGCCCTCGGTTGGAGACGGAGGCAAATATGGCTATGTACTGTTCATTAAAATATTAATATCTTTGAGAATCTTGGAGGACCAGATGGCTAAAACGAGTCATCTGGTCAACTATCGGTTGGAGATGGCCTAAGAAAACAATGAGAAACGTTTATAAAAGCATTCAACTCACACCCCAAGAAAGATTTTTAAAAAGAAATTTGAAAAAAACTAATATTAAAAAAGGGGTAATATTAGAGAGAATAAATTTGCAAATAAAATTTTGTAAACTAAATGACATTAAAATTGATAATTGAGTTATTACTTAAACGTTGATAAATGTACTCATTTTTATTAGTAACATATCATTTTGTTTACAAATTTAATATCTCTAACATTACTCTTAAAAAAAATAAAAAATAAATGGAAAAGATAAATGCAACAGAAAGAGAAAACGGATGAAAAATTGGGAAGGGTACAAAAGAGCAATTGAATAGTAAAGGAGGTCCCCACGTTGGAGTAGATGAACACAATGATGCAAATTTTGACATGTCAGGATTGTGGCATGCTCCATTTTTAGCCCTTCGCTTTCTATGACATTTTGAGGTCTGTCTTCCCAACTTTTAAAAGGCTTTGGTATTGCTGCTGCATTTGCACAATAATGCATGACCCTGAAACAGTGCACAGCAACAGCACAGATGCCCCCATTTCATATGTATCGTGTTCCTTACAACATATGTTCAACCCACCACCCAAGAAGCTTTTCCATGCTGCAGATTCCTTACCACTCCAAATGGGATAAGTAAAGGCACACCAGAAGTTAAAAAGTTCAGATATGGGATAGGTAAGAGTTTGACAATTTCCTTTTCCTCTTCTTTGGAAGGATATTTATTTAGAACACGGATGTATAAAATGTACCGATGTTTGAACGGATAAGTCTAACTTATCATAATTCAATTATGTAAATTCGGTCATGTAATGCATCGGTGTATGATATACGCTGTGTAGGTTATGCATTGCAAAATTTTCGTGCTTTTGGATAACAACTCAATGTGGCATCAAGCCTGTCGAAGAAACAACTTAATGCAGCCCAAAAAACAAGAAGAAAGTGATATCACTTGAATTGCTTTCTCAAAGCAGTGAGACCTGTTAGGTATGAATAGGTCATGCAGATATACGTAATTAAAATTTAAATAATAATTCAATAATCAACAATCATATCATGATTGTGGTCACGAACAAGGTGAACTTACCCATAGTCTCTCCGAACTCAAAATGGGTAAATAACCGTAACTTGTCACTGTCTATCCCTCTTTTAAAAAAGAAAAAAAAACAATATCTAATTAATATGATGCAAATTATATCTACATTAAGAGATTAAGAGAAGAAGAGAGAGAATGAAAAATTAATTAAACAAGAAAAAAATTGTACTCTAATTTCATTTTTTCTTTTTGTCCAAAAAGTATTTGACAATATTTTTGTTCAATTTTCTGAGCACTAAAATTCCTAAGAGAAATTAACATGCACACTGGCATTCATGACAGAGTTGCATACGGGGCAATTGAGCACAGTGGACCCACACATTGTACACAAACACAAATGCCTGCATGGCAGCAACAACACCCTCGACTCTCTCACCCCACACCTCTTACACATCCTACTTCCACCACCACAACCACCGCGAACAGCCACATTTCCGCTGTCCACAGCATCAATATCCCGCCCGTTGTCGTTGCTCCCGCAGCACGATTGGGCGTCATCCGCCACAGCGGCAGCCGTGGCACCGCTGCCGCCAGCGTGGTGGTCGTCGCTAACGTGCGCCAGGACTTGCTCTAAATTGGTGCGTAGGGAATTGGCTGCGGCTTCGTTTGTCTGTGCCATGTCCCTCCATATCTGATTCTCGACGAATAGGCTCTTGACCCGTTCCTGGAGAACCCAATTGAGCTTTCCCACCCTCTGAATCTCCTCATCTTTCTCTTTCAGTTTCTTCACGATATTCTCCTTGATAGCCGACACTAACATTCTCGATTGCTGCTTTCTTTGCTCCTCGAGTTCGAATCTCACTTTTTCCGACTGAAAAATAAAATAAAAAATCAGTACTGGAAAAAATAAAATAAAAACAAAAAACTCTTAAATTTCATGGCAATGCTCTCCGCATGATGACATGAAAACCAAACGAGATTAGAAAAAAAATGAAATACTGGTTTTTTAAATTTGTCATCAGTTACGGTAAAATGGCACCAAACTTTCAGAAACAAAGATTGAAAATTTACAACAAGGTTGGGTTAAAACAGAGATAAAAAAAGGTGGAAAACTTACATGTTGGGCAATGAACCGGTCGATCTCAGATTGCTGTTGTTGGATCTGAAAAGCAATGTCTTGGTCGAAAAAAGAGGAGATTTTGTTCTTGTGAGGGACCGAGAAATTGTCGAAGTCATTGTTTAATTGGTCTCTCGGCCGCTTCCGAGGAGCGGAGATGTTGTTGTATGTGAGGCCACTGTCTGCCGCGTCCTTGTTCATGGAAGCCTTATTTGCATCACAGAAAGGAGACTGATACATCGGAAGGAGATTTTCCGGCATTGTTGTCGACAAAAGAAGGCCGGAATCCATCTGGGTACTGTAGATATTTGGATTTCCTTGGTTCGTTTTGATGAAATCTCTATTCAAAAAACAAGAACAACCCAAATCAGAAAAATGAAAAATAAACAAAACCCATGTTTTTAAATTTGATTGCTTGGAGGGTGGAAAGTACCTGTTGGGGATTAGTTGCGATGGGATTAGAACTGCATGGTGGTGGTGCTGAGCTTCAACTGCCATGGAAACACAGAGTAGACTCGTGGCGTAGTTTTTCTTGTGAGAGGAAGCAGATAGGAGAGAAATAAAATGAGAGAGCTTTTGAAGAGAACGAGGATGCGATGAAGGGAGATGGCACGCAATAGAGGTGGCGACTGGAGCGCTTGCATCTAATTTATTAGGCAGAGAGAGAGAGGAGAGAGAAAGAGAGGAGCAAAAGTTAAAGGTGTTCCAACAAGAAACAGAAAATCCTAATTTTATACAACTTTTCTTGGGAAAATTAAATTTAAAAAAAAAAAAAAACTTGAAAAGAATCACAAAGACATGGAAGTGACAGATTTTGTCAGATTTGGTTCTATTTAATTTTTGTTGATTTTTTCCTTAATCCACCACACAGTTACCTTCCCATTCACTCTTGGATTTCGTCCAGGGTTTTTTCCGTAATTGGACCAAACTTCCAGGGACTTTAACGGAATTTTAGGAAAGTGACAGCAAAGAAAATGCAGGGGCTGTGATTTTCTGCGGTTGATGGCAACCCCCGCCACGTATCCGATGCTTTGGTGCCCTCCGCAGAGGTCCCCCACGTCAGCAACAGGGTACAGACTGTACAGTCCGAGAGGACTTTTCCCGAAATTAGAGGCAGCGCTCGTTGAGTACGTGACTATTATTATGGGACTTGGGGGTGGGGGTGGGGCCCACGAGGGAGTGTCCCACATGTGACGGGTGTGCGTGCGTGAGGACAACAAAGCTGACCCCACTAGCCACGTCCGGCGGGACCAACTCTGTTTTTTAAGGGGTGGTGGGGACAAAGGTGGCGGGCCCCGTATTTCCGTTTCGCAAGCGGTTTCCCCGTTTTTGCTACCTTGTCCTTGTCTCCTTTCTTTAACCGGCGGTCTCCGTGTACGGACGGGCGGGGATTCCGGGTGAGTAATCTCGTGTGGGACGGTGCATGGTGCTATCGTGGTCATGGTCAACGGTGAATGATGGCTTTCAAACTTCTTGTCGTTATTAGTCAAGTGGCGCACCATAATCCTTGGTTACTAATCCAATTCAATTAGTCTTAATAGGAAATTAGATTTTACAGCATGTTTTCTTTGATCGACTTAATTAATATGCTGGATGGATGAACAAATTAATTAAGATGTAGAAGGTTGAACAAGTGCATGCCAATTAATTATTGCTTTTGCCCATTAAGGCCATGTGGTTCCTTTTGGCTTAAGGCTAGAATTTTCACTTTGCATGGATACGAGGTGGTACGCTACATGTTATAATATAATTAGAGAAATTTTTTTCTCAAATGTTAATATAATTATATAATGATATGTGGTGTTTCGTTCTGTGTTATCGGAACATTGAAAAATCTCTCTAGCTTAAGGCTTATAATTTTTAATTTCCTTTGTAAGACTGTGCGTAGTTGTTTTATTACTTTTATTTTTATTTTTAACAAATAATATTATCTACACTAAGGGAGTGGAGAGATGGGCTAAGTCTCATAATAGGCCTGCAATAATGTGGTTCAAATCCGCCTTTAACAAAAATCAAACATAAGACCTCTTACTTATAAGTAAAGATGAATGCCACTAGAGCATAGGACTAAGTGACTATTACCCTTCAAAAAACCAAGCCAAATAGCACAGTATTAGAGTGGTGAAGGTACGCAGAAACTTCTGTCTCCAGCTGGTAATTGGCAATCAGAAAGCAAACCGCATTGCCCGACTAGCTCGAACTGCTCATCTTTCCGGCACATTTTGTTCATCCTTAAGATCCTCCCGACCTTATTACTGATTAAAAATGTAATTGTGGTCTGTTTCTTGTGATTGTACTAATCTTTATTTCAATGAAATCTTCTATCGTTTCTGATAAAAAAATGATGAAAGGAGATTTGAGTAGTAGGTTACGACTAAAACAACTTTATCCCCCTAGAACTCTCATTATCAATCAAAACCATATAAAATTTCCAGTTTAATCCTTTAATTAAAACTGAACATAAATAGGAATATAGGCAAAAATATAATTTCATACAATCAAATTTTTGCTGTTTTTTTTAAATTTCACCTACACGTGATTCTAGCATATCTCTAATTAAAAATTAAAAAATTAAAAATTAAAGCTCTCTCCCCACTCTCATATTCTCTCACTCGCTTCCTCTCTCCTTCTATTTTAACAACAAAAATTAAAAAAAAATTCACACACACTTTGTGTGTGGCCATATGCTAGTAAGTTGTTAAAAAAAAGTGTTTCTTTTTAGAAATTATGTGAATAGCGTTTTGGAATAGGTTGCTCGTAAGAAAATTTTGTAATTAATTCATCTCTCTCATACGGATTTATTTGCTTATAAGTCCCAATCGATTTTATAATATTGCAACATTTATAGTCAAAATCACATATATGTTTTTAATTTCCAGTTAAACACTTTCCTAACAAGTACAAGAAATATTTATTGCATTTTCTCTTAATTTCCTACCAAATTTTCACAACCTGCAGACTGCAGTTGCACCAACATATACAAAACATTAACATAGGGTCAAGGTCAATGGTAAAGTTATACCAGATAAATAAACAGCAAGGAAAATAATCAAAATATGGGCATCAAAGTTCTTAATTCCGACACCAAAATTGAATTGGAGGGGCCAAAATGTGCAACCAAATTATGGGGTATTGACCGATCGAGAATCCGAGATGAATTCGATAGAACAGTAAACCCCACATTGTCTGAAACTATCTAACATCTTCTTTAATTCCCACACGAACACGCACAATTGAATAGGAAAGGAAACGATAACAGAAAGAATGGGAAAAAAAAAAGAAAAAGAAAAGGAGTTGCCACCAAAAAAGACAGCAAATATAAATGAAGACAGATGGATTCCCATATCCACTATCACTACTCACCTTTCTCTCCTTTTTTTTCATTCCACCTATTATATATTGTTTGCATTCATCATCCCAATAGGGTTCGTAACGTATGCTTCACTTTAACCACCTCAAAAGAAAATTAGGGTAAGATACACAAGCAAAAGCAAATGCCTATGATATAAAGAAGGCAAAGGAAATAGATAAAAGTAGGAGATCGATGAAAACCAAATGGGTGTATTGAATATAGTACGTTGCATTGTTAAGATTGCTGCATATATTAGTAACTTGGTATATCTAATGTGTGCCTATTTGGTAATAGTAACATATATAGAATAGGAAAATAAAATTATGTTTTTTTCTTTCAAAAGACAAACTTTTATTGAAATAATTCAAAAGACGTGTCTAATTATTCCACCGGCAACAATGGTACTTGTTGAGAATGAATCTCAGACTGTTGAGAGGATGGACCTTGCATGTGCTTATAAGTAGTTGGGTATTTTCTATATTGCCAACTGGTTTTATGGTGGTACCTCAACTTCTTCAATGTCAAAGAGTCAAATGACTCAAATTTATCCGAATAAAAATTGTTGTTCTTACTACGAGCAAATGTAGCCACAACTTGTGCTGACATATTGTCTGCCTATGACAATGGTAGGAACTTGGGAGGTGATCATACCCGAATGTCATGGAGAATTACACGCTCTATGACTTAATCATCGCAGGGTTCTTGGCCGGCATCACAATGGTGCCTATGAAACTCCTTGAGGGTTTTATACAACTTTGCTGGTTCATTGCACCCGTTCAGGCATATGCTACAATTTGTGCCCCAACACGTGAAATATACACCATCATCTTCAAATCAGTTGGTGTAGAAAGAGAATTGTTGTGGTAGATTCGGAATTTTAAAAATAAAAAATGATTAAGCTGGGTGTAGAAATAATACATGGGTCTAAATAAAATATCTCAAAAATATATGGGATTGGAATATGTGAAAAAGGGCAGGAAACAAAATTATGAGATATATTAGCAGATTTTTCTTCGATTTGTTAAATAATTACCCGTCCAAGCACATGACAGAAAAAACTATTCGACATATTAGTTTCTTAAAATATGGAACACAACGGCATATCCTAACGTTGCGTTTGTTTTTCTTGCATTATTACGATATCAACGTGGAGTCGAAATGGTGACTGTATATGCACTATTTATTTCCCCTTATTTGTTAGAGAGAGCTGCTTACAATTATATTTCTTTTAGAAGTTTCCGAGGACGTTCCTAGAATTCTCTCTCCCTTTTCACATCTAGTGTTTCAAGCATCAATGGCCACTAGCCAGCCATGCCGGCACTTTATTTTCTCCTTTTATATCCGGAGAGGTCGGTTTTACATGCTAAACCACTCGGAGGATCCCATGACGATTCTAAAAAGTTTTTCAAATGTGGGAACCACACTAATAGCGAAAAAATATCATGATGCGAAAGCATCTCCATATGTATATAGTGTGGTTCTGATAACCAAGAAGCATATCTCCTTGTTTGATCTTTAAGCACTATGATTAGTACTCCACTTGGATTATATATATCGTTCGAAAAGCTAAAATCTAAATGATAACAATTCTCTTTTAATTTGACATATCACTTCAGACTGTAATTATGAATCTTTAGTAAAACAATTACGCTTTTATTTAACTATGCTGTCGTTATACAATTTGATATGCTATGTTAGTTGGCGATGAATGATGAATTTTGAACTATTAGTTATAGAATTAGAGGTAAAAAGTCGTATGTATGGATTGGTAAATTGACAATCTGACGTGTTAGCACTACCAATGAAAACGCAATTACCTTAATTAAGCATTGTAATCTTGTGAAGGAAGAGATGAAGTAGGAAGGTAGGATTGGGGAGCTCTTCTCAAGTGGGTAGCTAAATGATCAAATCTGGGAAGTCATGATAAAGTTATCATGCTTTTATACTAAAGCAAAAAAGGAGCACTTGGTCCCTCAAAAGTCCAGAGATCCGCAACTTGAGGACATATGCTTATTTAAATCATGTGATTATCGACCTAATTGAAAAAGAAACAAACCCAATTAGTGTAAATTAGGTCACTCATTGAGATCAGATGATTCGACACCACCATCTCGTGTTCATTAGTGCCGCCGCCTCAATTGTTAATTTATGTTTTAGCGTGAAACTTTTCCTAATTAACTTGGCTCAATTTAATAATCATTTGTTTCACATGTTATGGAGTAGGCAAATTATGCACATTGCATGGCCAGTACAGCACGCACCTTTAAATTATTTTGATCTGCAATTTTCGTTGATTACGAATTATTATTTTAATTTTTAAGAAAAAATATGAAAAAAGTCAGGATGAAGATTCCTGTGTTGCTCACCTAAACGCACCTTCAACGCTGTTGAAAATAATAACTAATTGGACCCATTATTTAAATTGTTTAGATTTGAATAAAAATTTTAATCATGATTCCTTCAATGATGATAGCTTTGAATTGATCAGCCTAGAATTCAAGAAAGAAATAAAGAAAAAAAAAATATATATATATATATATAGTTGAAAAATCATTGTATCCAACAAATTTGATTCCGAACTTTACGCACCATAATATTTTGTCAAAGAAATAGTTGAAATCTCCCACTCATCCATGTTCCCTTCACAAGATGAAGTAAGAAGACAGAGACATTTACAGTCCATATTTTGCCATCCCTTCTTTTCCTCCGAGAGACTAATCGACTATTTTGGCATATTAGGGTTAGTATTATTCTTGGCCGCAACTACGTGAACCGTAGGCCTCCACACCATTCCATTATTTGATTTGTGTGTGTATAATTGATAAACAAATGCTTGCTAAGTAAAAACTGTAAACTTCTTGACAACACAAACAAACACCAAATTGGAACCAAACCGATCGATTGAGACGTGGGCATGTCACTTTCTTGGAATTTCTCTATTGGAGGCTGCAGGACAAAACATGGATTGATAGAGAAAATTTGTGCATATTATAGGGGCCATGGTGTGGTCACTAGTCACGTACTTTATCAAAATTATGCTACTCCCTGCAATTGTCGGCCAATATTTTGCTTTCAGTCTTTCAATGATATGATTATATAATAGGGTTATATTCCTTTTTGAATAAGGTGGTTCTATCTTTGGGTCTAGTCAAAAAAATTGATGTATCTCTCCGTCTTTTCCAAATGGAAACCCCAAGAAAAATGTAACCCTAATTTGTTCTGTAATTTATTTTATATATGTGTATATTATTATTTCAAATCAAAACCTCAATCTAAAAATGTCTGTTTCTTTGACTAAGAAAGCCTTAACTTGTTATGACAAGCTTTTCTTGTTTAAACGAATGTGCCTAATGAGAACCCATGCATTTGCTATTTAAAGCCAAAACATAGCATTATCCCGTATAATTCAACTTCCAACTATATTCTGGAACGCACGCATAGAAAAACCTCAGAAAAGTATGCAATTTTGTTCTTTCTATATATCTGACATGAACCCATTACGGCAACGCATCATTGGTAATCACTTATGTAATTACAATTGGAGAACCTTGTTAAGAAGATATTATAAATTAATGAGAAATTATGAATTATTTGGGACTAATACAGCTTCATGCATAAATTACAGTACTTACCAATATTGGGTAGTTTGAGTCTTGAGATAATGCTGATGGCTCTTTCACGTACCCACTTTAGATTTAATGGCTTTAGGTGTGAGGCACGTCAGTGTTAAAGTCCCACATTGGTGGGTGCAATAAAACCAAATGGGTTTAAATATGATTACCCTACTCTAACTAATATCGAAGTCTTTTGTGGTAAAACCACATACCTGACGGATTGGGCAGGTGGTTAAGTTGGGAACCAGTGGCGAAGCCAGGAATGGTCGGGGGGAGGGGCGAACTTATAGAGTGCAAAGTTCAAAAAAAAAAAAATGGCAACAACCAAATCTTTTATATAGTAATGTCTTCCCTAATTTATCAATACAAATAAATTACAATTGTTACCAACAAGATTTCATGTCATGAAAATGTTGCATAATAGGCTCACTATCAATAAAAGCAAATACATTTATCTCAATATAAACAATTATATTATCACTCAACCATTGATCCATTCACAATTGTATAATGAAAAAAAAAAACTTAGATTCTTAATCCTAGAGTAGACTATACTAATATGACTAATAACTTATCAGACTAACAATTCAATTAATAAATATGAATAATCGTATACATTAGTTAAAAATTAAATTGATCAGTTAATAATTAAGAATTCAATTTTTATCCTAAACAATAATTTCATTCATCAATAATTATAGAATTCATTTCAATAATCAATAGCCAATAATCATATTAGGATAATTAAACAAAATTCGTATTAAATAATCAATTAGGGTTTAAAATAATAAAAATTTGGAAAATAAAATTTACCTAAAATTAGGAAGGAAGGGGTATTTGCTTGTTTGGTAAAGTGGTGGTGATGGGGATTGGGGAGGAACGGGGGCTAACTTATAGAGTGCAAAGTTCAAAAAAATGGCAGCAACCAAATCCTTTTATATAGTAATGTCTTCCCTAATTTATCAATACAAATAAATTACAATTGTTACCAACAATATCTCATGTCATGAAAAAGTTGCATAATAGGCTTGTAACAGCCCATCCCTAAAAATTATGATTTTTATAATTTTAATAAGTGAGTTTACAAAAATGCCCTACGAGACAAAGTGTTGACTTTTGTTGACTGTCGTGTCATGTCACGTAAGGTTCATTTTCTTGATAAATTGTCACATCCTGCCCCAGGCTCGACTCCACCGTAGCATGATATTGTCCACTTTGGGCATCGACCACGCCCTCACGGTTTTGTTTCTGGGAACTCACACGAGAACTTCCCAGTGGGTCACCCATCATGGGATTGCTCTCACATGAACTCGCTTAACTTCGGAGTTCTTACGGAACCAGAAGCCAGTGAGCTCCCAAAATGCCTCGTGCTAGGTAGAGATGAGAATATACATATAAGGCTTACAGAATTCACATCCCTGGGCAATGTGAGATGTTACAATCCACCCCCCTTAGGGGCCCGAGGTCCTTGTCGGCACACTTCCGGCCAAGGATTGGCTTTAATACCAAATTATCACATCCAGGCCCGGGCTCGACTCCACCATAGCACGATATTGTCCACTTTGGGTCCCGACCACACCCTCACGGTTTTGTTTCTAGGAACTCACACGAGAACTTCCCAGTGACTCACCCATCATGGAATTGCTCTCGCGCGAACTCTCTTAACTTCAGAGTTCCTATAGAACCCGAAGCCAATAAGCTCCCAAAAGGTCTCGTGCTAGGTAGAGATGAGAATATACATATAAGGCTTACAGGATCCACACCCCTGGGTGATGTGGGATGTTAAGGCTCACTGGCTTCGGGTTCCATCAGAACTTCGAAGTTAAGCGAGTTCACGTGAGAACAATCCCATGAAGGGTGACCCACTGGGAAGTTCTCGTGTGAGTTCCTAGAAACAAAACCATGAGGGCGTGGTCGAGGCACAAAGCGGACAATATTATGCAACGGTAGAGTCGAGCCCGGGATGTGGCAATTTACCAAGAAAACGAACCTTATGTGACATGACACAATAGTCAACAAAAGTCAACACTTTGCCTCAAAGGGCATTTTTGTAAACTCACTTATTAAAATTATAAAAATCATAATTTTTAGGGACGGGCTGTTACATGCTCACTATCAATAAAAGCAAATACATTTCTCTCAATGCAAACAATTATATTATCACTCAACCATTGATCCATTCGCAATTGTATAATGGGAAAAAAAAATCTTAGATTCTTAATCCTTGAGTAGACTATACTAATATGACTAATAACTGATCAGAACAACAATTCAATTAATAAATATGAATAATCGTATACATTTGTTAATAATTCAATTGATTAGTTAATAATTAAGAATTCAATTTTTATTCTAAACAATAATTTCATTCATCAATAATCATAGAATTCATTTCAATAATCAATAGCCAATAATCATATTAGGATATTACTCTATAATTCTATACCAATTAAACAAAATTCGTATTAAATAATCAATTAGGATTTAAAATAATATAAATTTGGAAAATAAAAATTTACCTAAAATTGGGAAGGATTGGGTATTTGCATGTTTGGTAAAGTGGTGGTGATGGGGATTGGGGAGGAACGGGGCAATGATTGGTCCCCCCACAATACTTTAATTTTTTATTTTAAAAATGGAGAAGTAAAACTATAGTGTTTACTTAAAAAATTATTATTTTTTCATGAAGACAAACCCTGCGCCCAGGGCGAGCTGCGCAGCACCACCATTCCTAATTTCCGGCCAAACCAAAGGAGCTTAGGACTCACTCCTGGCCTTGTTTTCCAGCGAGCGGAGGGGCGGCCACCCCCTTGTCCCTATCTAGCTTTGTCACTGTTAAGAATAATATCGATGTCGTTAAAATGTGACGGACCCGGCGATCAAAAAATCCAACAGTCAGGAATGATGCATAGAGATATGTATGCTGCTGGAGAAAGCGACCAAAGCTAATCATCCTCGATGGGTTGGGTCTACCTATCCATGATTCTTCTTGTGACACCTTGTTAAAATTAAAGAAACCAACGGTAAAATCAAGAGGTGCACGTGTTAGATTTACTACTTTTAATATTAAGAAATGAAGTAGTCACCATCTCTTCGTTGTGGTAGCTCTTTCTCTTTAGTGAGAAATGTCATTGTGGTTGTGCCGATCTCCCGCTCCGTCGTGAGTCTTTATAGTGGGTACACCTTTTGCTCAATTATTTAAGTGAAGGACGTTTTTCAGAAGTGAGGCAATGGGTTTTTGTGTTTCTTGTGATTTTGTGTGCATAAAATAATTATATATGAGAATGAAGTTTAATGTTTTTTGGAGGTGATTCATAACGATTCTTCCTTTTCGATGATTTCAAGATCATCCGAGGATGTGTATAAAATTGTTGGTGAATATATATGTCTGTATTTCATAATTGAAGATGTACAGAGGTATGGATTTATACAAGAGTTGTGAACTTATTCTAGGTAAACTGAAGCTAATTCTATGCTAGTTACAATGTATTCCTACAATCACTCCAAGATGGATCATTGACTATTTAATCCTACAATTATTCCAAATCATATCATTATTATTTTGCTTCCTTTAACACTCCCCCTCAAGATGGATCATTGAGATATACTATGAACAATTACTCCAAATCATATCATAATCAGATCGTTCACTATTTTGCTTCCTTTAACGGTGCATTTTTTTTTCTCATGGTGTCTTTGCGATATTTATATGACTTGTAAGGTTTTAGTCCTCAATGTTATACCTATTTCTGATGAATTTATAATTGTTAAGTAACTTAAATTTTATTTTTCTTTTAGCTAGTGACCTCTTAGTTACATGTTATATGCCTATCATATGTGCATTCTTGATCCTTATATTAGTAAAGATTCATTTGATAAAACATAAAAGAAAAGGAGGATAAAAAAAAGTATAGATATAAAAATAAAAATAAAAATAAAATAAAAAAGAAGAGAAAAGATCAAGTTAGCATTGGCATCGCATGTCGACATGGAATATTATTGATTCCTTTTACCTTTCAGTAGTTTAGGATGAAAGTAACAATTCAATGTATATTGTTTTCACCTTGGGATGAGCTATGTGATCTCGTTTAAAATGATGATTTTATGTGACCTCATTCTTTTGTGATGATTTTATGTGAACTCGTTATTTAGTGATGACTTCTTGTAGTCACCGATACATATTTGTTGTGTGTATTATTTTGTGACAAATAATATATTAGTATGGGTGGCATTTGTGGTTTTTGTGTTTAGGGTTTTACTTGAGTTGTCTGTTTGAGCAAATTCACTCCAAATCATTTCTCTTGATCACTGGAACAATATACCCTATTGGCACCTTTGTATTTGTTTTGAATGATCTTTGAAATATCAAACTGTCGTTTCTTGTAAAAAAAAATTAATTCAATGCAAAGTTGTAACTTTTTTATTAAAACCAAACAAACGCTTGGGTGTATTGTTTCTGTTTACATAAAAAAGAAAAGATAATATTTGCATCTTCTCATAAGGGAAGACACATATCTCATTTCTTGCAAATAACATATATTCAGTGCATTAATTTTAATATTATAACCCGAACCATTCAATTTATTAATATTCGTATAAATATCATCTACAAAAAAAATCATTCAAACCGGAGATTGTTTATGCATCCAAATGTATAAAATAATTGACGGTGTGAATACTAAATAACAATCTTCAATTATTTATGATGAACTACCTATTTATTTAATTGATTACATTTGGTTTACCGAAATAATTTCTAATTTAAATAATCTATTTGTAGAAATGATCGACAAATGAAGATTAAAAAATTATATTACTGAAAAGAAAAAAAAAGATTAAGAAATTATAAGAAATAAGATATGTTCATTCCTCCATTGGGATATATTATCTTAAAAATATGTACTATTCATACTAATGAATTCAACCTCGTCTTTCTTAACCAATATTTTCTCAGAAGAAGTTAAGAAGATAACATTTTTGTCTATTTTAGTGAGAAGTAGATGACAGACATTACCTAATTATATACAGAAATTCTTATATAGTTAAGCTTTTTATCACGGACTCTTTTATGGTGAAGTGGTATCTCTTCTCCTTAATGATGCCTTTGATGCCACAATCACAAACTTAATGTTGGCTTTTGGTGAGGTGGGGTGTGCTATGTTATAAATCTAATCCAACGGTCATATGACTTTGGATTTGAGTGATTTTGGTAGACAATATCTTTGAGTAAAGACGTAAAAGATAAACGGTTGGATAATGAAAATATATTACGGAATGGATCTCACAAAAACGTGTGTTAAAAATGTGTGTAAAATATTGTCCCATTTCTAACTCATATGTATCTGGAGCTTAATTCTGATTCCATGGATATCGTCATGCTTTCTCCATTATCTAAATGCATTCGTGGAAGTTACGATAAACAAAAAATAAAAGGTTGGATCAATATGAAAATCATCGATCACTAACTAACAAACAACAAATTAAACAGGTCGATGAGATTGAAATAGTTGTATTATTAGTTTGAGTCTTTTAGGGTACTATATATCTTTTTATGGTTAAATAGTTTTTGGACATCGCAAAGTTGAAGTTGAGGGTACTGGAGAAAGACGTGGAAGCTATTAGTATTTGACAAAAAGATCAAAATGAAATTAGTACTTATATTTATATATCATATGTGTATATATAATACATGTGTGTCCATTGGCGTTGATATATCAACTTCAAAGAATGAATCCTTATTGATTCCCGATTGTCAAGTCAAAGTGGTCATTCCCATTGCTCATTTGCTTAACAAATAATTGTTAATACAATGCATTTCATGCAAGATAGAAATGTATTCCTTAGGGTTGAAACAGGAAAGTACTGTTGAAATCCCACATCTGCTAGAGAAAGAAACAAAGAAGAGTTTAAATATTTCAACCCCACTTCAACTAAACGTCTTTTGTGATAAAACTCCACACCTGACGGATTGTGCGGTGATAATTACCAAGTTGAGAACAATATCGATGTTGTTGGAAGTAGGTCTTTGGCCCGTATCTCTGATAATTCCCTATGGTATCAGAGTCAGGGAGCGGGCCCATACTACCACGTGATGGGTGGGTCCCCTTGGCCCCACACGATGATGGTGGGTTGGCCCGCGTGTAGGGTGAGTCCCCTTGACTCCACGTGGTTGCCGATTTATGGATCTCCTATATGTGACCTACTAATTGGGTCCCACTTGAAGGGGCATGTTGAAATCCCACATCGGCTAGAGAAAGAAACAAAGAAGAGTTTAAATATCTTAACCCCACTCCAACTAATACTGATGCCTTTTGTGATAAAACCCCACACCTGACGAATTATGCAGGTGAGAATTACCAAGTTGGGAACAATGTCGGTGTTGTTGGAAGTGAGCATTCGGCTTGTCTTTATGATAATTCTACAAGTACATTAGTATTAATTAAGGTATAATAAAAGTATAATACAAAATTAGTACATGATAGACCCACGCTTTCTTTGTAAATGAGAGCAATTTTGTATTCTAATTCCTAAAATACAAAAGCATATTTAGGGCATAGAGTCCACCTACAATGTATTGGCTAGGCCAGCTCACTCTGTGGACAACTGCACATATAGCAAGCCCTCAGATGAATATCATCCGCTTTAACACAGCAAATGTGCACCGGAATAGATATTGAAGCCTGTAATCCCTAAAATAAGTCTATCAACACTAGGACAAATTGAGAGGATATCGAATTAGTCTTCAGGCACATCCCAGAAGTCCATTGATACAACTACACTTGTAGAAAACTCCGGTATCATAAACTAAATAGCGTAAAAAACAAGCGGAACCGTCACTTCCGCTAAGTCATGATGTATTCGGTCCTCCGAGAGATTTTAGTTATATCTCGAAGATTGCTCTTATCAACTATGGGCCATTCATTTTTTAGAGTAACAAAGCAAATGACCTTTCGATCCAACATGTGTGAAATATACAATAACACAATAACAACGAGAAAAATGAATTGTTGTTGGTTTTGTTGGTAAGCTTTCACAGCATCAGTACTGATACATAAGAAACAAAAAGTTTTTTTTTTCGAACAACGCCTCTGTTGTCCCTTCGTAGCAAGCAGGAAATTCAACATGCATAATAGAAGCTACAATTGTTAAAACAAATATACCCAAGATGTGTCTCAGCTACAGCTGATACACTAGCAGTGCAGCTTGATACACAAGATATATGGGGTAGAAGCTCTGAGTTTATTTTTTTATTAATTTTTATTATGGGCACATGACTAGGGTTATACACAATCCCCACACCACACGTACAATTCAAATAAATTCATTCATCACATGCATATGGTTTTTATATTAGTCACCCGCTAATCCTGTAACTTATAATATTCCCTGTATTTTTTTAGTTAATCATAATGGATACTTTGAATGCAGTTCCTAATCTTTAATATTATTTGACTAAAACCTTAATGATATTCAAAGTTTGACCAATGTCCCTTGACTTTGTACACCTCATTATATTACAATTCATATTTATATTTTTATAGTTTTGACATTAATTGTTTGATATTTTATGAGATTTATAAACCTATAAATTTAAAATCCCTCAATATAATACTATTAGAAGCGGTTACAATAAAAAAATTCAAACATTTTGATTGAATAAATGGATAAAAACTATGTAAAAATAAGAAATAATAAATGGCAAAACATTAAAAAAATTGATACATTTCACATATAACAAAGTGGTACATTAATAAAGAAGAATAGGTACATTATAAATAAATTCGGGTACAGATAAAAGATTAAAAAATTCTGAGTACAAATGAATTTAAAAAAAAATATAGGCGCTAAAAGAAATTAATACATGGGTACAAAATAAAACTAAAAAGAAAATATTACAAATTAAAAAAAAATGTTGCAAATTAAAGGTGGGTACAAAATAAAAATAAAAATATATGATTCAAAGTTTAGGCATAAAACATAAATATACCATATGTAATTTTTCTATCATTAATTAAATATACAATGTTACGTGACAGTATACACATGGGTACAAACACAAATAAAACTTTAAAAAATATGGGCACAAAAAGAAACTAATATATGGGTACAAATTAAAAATGAAAAAAAAAATTGGTACAAACTAAAAATAAAAATATATGATAAAAAATTTAGCCATAAATATAAATATACTAATTGTAACATTTTTAACACTAAAGGAATATATTTAAAAATAAAAATATTTTATTATTCAAATAATTAATGATGTTATTAATATCCAAAGACTTTAATAAAAAATTAAAAATAAATAGGATTTTAATAAATGAAGTAGCAAAAAGAGTGAACTTAATTTCTTCTGATCCTAAACTGTAAACCCTATTTGTACGTGTATCTTGTGAAGATTGAAGCAGTAGCTCCAATGAAGATAGTCGAAGAAACTGAGATTTAGTGATGGTGAAACAAGGGTGCAAATAAACCCTTTGTGAAAATATCAGCAAACTGATCAGCAGAAGAAACATGTTGAACGTGAAGATCTCCTCTTGTCACCTTTTCACAAACAAAATGATAGTCAATCTCAATGTGTTTAGACTTCGCATGAAACACAGGATTTGTGGAAAGAGCAATGGCGGAAATGTTATCGCAGTGAATCATGGGGGCGTGAGAGAGAATATGTAAATCACAAAGCAACTGTCGAATCCAGGATAGTTCAGCAGCTGTGATAGCAAGAGCTCGATACTCAGCTTCTGTGGATGACCGAGAGACTGTATACTGCTTCTTTGAGGACCAAGAAATAGGATTGGATCCAAGAAAAACGATAAATCCAGAGGTGGAACGTCGATCATTTGGATCCCCAGCCCAGTCGGCATCACTATAGGATAGAAGAGATAGGGGTCCAGGTTTAAAATGTAACCCATAATCTGGTGTGCCCTTAAGATAGCGGATGATCCGCTTGACTACAATGACATGGGACTCCATAGGATTATGCATGAACTGGCAGGCTTGATTCACGAAGAAGGCTATGTCAGGCCTTGTAAATGTGAGATATTGAAGAGCTCCCACGATACTTCTGTATTGATCGGGACTGTGATACGGCTTGCCATCATCTTTTAAGAGTCGATGACATGGTAAACAGGGAGTAGCACAAGGTTTACATGCCTGTAAATCCACCTTGGCAACTAACTCACTGATGTATTTGGATTGGGAAACAAATAAACCCTCTGCAGTGTGACTAATTTGCAGCCCCAAGAAATAATGTAGATCACCTAAATCCTTCATTTCAAATTCGGTAGTAAGAGCTTTGATGACCTGAGCTATTAACTGAAAAGAACTTCCAGTTAAAATAACATCATCAACATAAAGCAGTAAGACAACAATGCCTTGTTGAGAGGATTGAACAAAAAGCGATGGATCGGCATGTGAAGACTGAAATCCCAAGGCTGGTAGAAAACTTGTAAATCTGTCATTCCACGCTCTTGGAGCTTGTTTTAACCCGTAAAGTGACTTGTGAAGCTTACAGACATAATTAGATGGATACTGGGTGCTGAGAAATCTGGGAGGTTGTTCCATGTACACGTCTTCTTGTAAAACGCCATGTAAGAAGGTATTTTTGACATCAAGTTGCCAGAGTTGCCAGTGGAACTGTGATGCCAAGGCAAGAATAAGACGAATGGTTGTAGGTTTAACCACCGGACTGAATGTTTCACCGTAGTCGACACCCTCTTCTTGACTGTACCCTTTGGCTACAAGCCGGGCTTTATATCATGCCACAGTGCCATTGGCATTCTTCTTGATTCTATATACCCATTTACATCCAACCAAGTTCTTGTCACGTGGAAGAGGAACTAGGGACCATGTTTGTTGAGAATGAAGGGCATCGATCTCTTCCTGCATTGCACTTTGCCATTCTACAACTTTAGAATCGGCCTTGAATGTCTTTGGCTCGGAGACAGGTGACTGAGAGCCAATGCTAGCTGAGAAAGCCTTCAGTTTGACAATACCATTCTTGGAACGTGTTACCATAGGATGCACATTCATTGGTAATGAGAGAACAACAGCAAGATGATCGGGTTGGAAATCAGGATCCACAGGGATGGGATACTGTGTAGGCATAGTACCTGGTATGTCAACACTTGGAGAGGGAGATGAATTCAAATGTGGGACAGATGTATGTGTTTCCAAGGAATCAGAAGCACTAGATGCAGCCAAGAAATCTGAGGCACTAGATGCAGCCAAGGAATCTGAGGCACTAGATGCAGGCAAGGAATTTGGAATACTAGATGCAGAACGTATTGAATCTGTATTATGAGATGAGGATGCATGATTATGAAGTGATGTTGTGACTTGATTAGTCAATGTAATGCATGGTAATGACGGAGAAGGATGCAATGATGGAGATGATATTACCAAAGGTGAGGTTTGGACAAAAACAGAAAACTTTTCATATGGAAAGTTGGATTCATCAAAAAGCACATGTCTTGATATGTACATTTTGTTTTGAGCAAGATTTAAACATAAGAAACCTTTATAATCGCCTGTATAGCCTAGAAACACACAAGTAGTTGTTTTTGGTTGTAATTTGGAAGTGTTATATGGTTTCAATAGAGGAAAACATGCACATCCAAAAAATTTTAAATGACTAAGGTGTGGAAGATGACCATATAACAGTTGATAAGGAGACTGCATTTTAAGAATGACACAGGGCAAACGATTGATTAGATATACTGCAGTGGCACAAGCATGAAACCAGAAGAGATTAGGTAACTTAGCAGTTTGAAGTAGAGTAATGGCAGTTTCTACAATGTGCCTATGTTTTCGTTCAGCTAATCCATTCTGTTCAGGAGTGTGTGGGCAGGATTTGTGATGAAGGATACCATTGGTGGTGAGAAAATGTTGAAATTGAGAGCTAATATACTCTCCTCCACCATCACTTTGTAAAATTTTAACTTTGGCAGAAAATTGGGTACACACAAACGCATGAAACTTGACAAATATAGCAAACACTTCTGATTTATATTTCAAAGGAAAAATCCATGTAAATCGTGTACATTCGTCTATGAAGGTTACATAGTATCGAAACCCTTCATATGATAAGAGAGGAGCAGAGCCCCATACATCACTATGGATGATTTCTAGGGGATGTACATATTTATTTGTGGGAAAAGAAAAAGGCAACTTGGTAAATTTCCCTTCTAGACATGGTGTACAAACTGTTTTACAAGTGTCTAAAGATGCAGAAACTTGATGCTGATGTAGTATGGCAGAAGTGATTGCATTAGATGGGTGTCCTAGCCTTTGATGCCATAGACTTGTACTAACAGGTTGTGCAAGAAAGCATTTGTGAAACTGAGATGATGCAGATGGCAGCTTCGGAGTAATGTGGAAAGGTATAGGATAATAACCAGCCATACACAGCCCCTTGAGAAGGATTTTCCCTGTGAATTTGTCCTGAACCCAAAAAGAAACATCATCACATATGAATCGGCATCTATTATCCTTACAGAGTTGGTAAATTGATAGTAAAGGCTGAGATAGCTTTGGAACATGTAAAACATTCTGCAACACAAGAGTATGAGAGGAAGTATGCAATTTGGAAGAGCCTATGTGAGAAATGGGTAAACCTGCACCACTTGCAGTGGTAATCGTGTCATTGCCGTGATATGGTTGTGCCAACTCCAAGTTAGCTAGGTCAGAGGTCATGTGAGATGTTGCACCCGTGTCTGCAACCCAGAATTGTTCTTCAGGGGCAGATGGTTGATGCTGAACATGCATTGCAGAGAGATTTGGGGTTAGTGGCCGTCCTTGATAAGCAAAATTTCCTCGATGATAGCATTGAATAGCGGAATGACCAAACTTCCAGCAAATTTGGCATTGAATCGGAGAATGAGAAGCGGAGACCGGTGTACTATGTCGCTGAAAGCAGTCAGCTGCAACATGCCCTTTTTTGTTGCATATTTGACAGGTTGGTATTTCAGATGGATGATCTGGACAATGAGACTGAAATGGTCTTGGAGCACCAAGAATTCCAGGACTTGGATTTGGTGAATGATTATAAGATCGGGAACCAGACTGATATGACCTTCCTCTTCCTTTGCCTCTGAAGTTGTTACCCTTGTAACCGCCATAGTGGTAAGAACTCTGAGGATTACTTCCAAAATTGCTGGATGGACTCCCATTGGTATAATACTGCCCACCAGAATTATAACCAGGGGAACGGGAACCACCACCATTGTTCTTGTATGGTTGATCATTGATGCCAGAGCTAGAACCAAACTCAACAGAATGAGAAGAATCTTGATCAAGAACTAGAGCTTTCCCTTTGTCAGTGTTGGTACCAGCAACCATTGCAGCACTAAAGGATGGGGAAGACTCAAAATATTGACCAATTGTAGTTTCTTCAGCTAACAATTGAGACCGGAAGTCTTTTAGGGAAATGCCAGTTTCTCTGCCTCTTATAGCACACCTGAAGGTGTTAAATTCTGCAGGAAGACCTTTCAGGGCAAGAATGATGATATCATCATCATAAAAAATGACTCCTACAACAACAAGATGATCTCTCGCATCTTTGATCTTTTGCAAATACACAGAGACAGATTCAGACCCTTTTTTAATGTTTTGGAGCTCAGTTTCCATCTGAAAGATTGTAGCTTTTGTGACTGTCGAGAATCGCTCAGCAAGATTAACCCACATTTCATGAGAACTGTTACTCCCAATTATACAGGACATTGCAGTTGTAGACAAAGTGGCAATGATTAATTGCATAAGAGCACGATCATGCATCTTCCATACAAGATAATCATCTGTTTCAATCCCTTCAGTTGTAGCATCCTTATCAAATCTTGGAGGACATTTTCGTGATCCATCAACAAACCCCAGAATACCATGACTTTCCAAGAGAAGTTTAATCTGAAAACTCCAGGTTAAGTAATTAGAATCATCAAGCTTGACTGTAACGGACGTAGAAATGGTAGAGATAAGACCGGTGATTGGAGACTGAACAATCCGTAGCTGATCAGCAGTAACCATTGTTGAGTTGTGAGACAAGAAATTCACTGAGACCTTTTAACAAACAGTTGATATGCAGAAGAAGAAGACTAAGTTGTTGAAGCTCTGTAATACTCTGACGACGCCAATTTTTGTTTTATCACAGAACAGTTTGCAAACTAGAGGGTAGAGAGAAGAAATGAAAACTTTGATTGAGATGCGGAAGCGCCAGTCGGATTGGCGATGATACCATGTGAAGATTGAAGCAGTAGCTCCAATGAAGATAGTCGAAGAAACTGAGATTTAGAGAGAGAGAGACAGAGAGATTTCAGAGAAGATTTCTTTTGTATTTCTTGTATGTTTTTCATCATCAATTACACCTTTAGCTATCTGTATTTATATTATTACATTCCTTGCTCGGTAAGCCAAGATATGAAGTATATCAGTTTTAACAACCTTAACAACCTTAGCACCATATCCTAACAGCCTTGTAACTTCCTTTGGATCTTGTGACATTTGTCCTCATCTAGACCCTTGAATTGCTTTCACTTGAATTCTGCTCTTGATGCTTGTTGTCCTTACTTATACTCTTACATATCTGTAGCAGTACTGCAGTTGCTATCATTAATAAATAAATAACGGATGGTCGACTTGAAAGCAACATTTGATGACGCAGATTTGTTGTGGGACTTTGCCAAAACTGGTTTGGACCCATTTATTTGGGATCTTTTGTCCCTCCGTGACCAGGGATCTTTTGTCCCTGCGTGTCCAGCATAAGACTAATTGAAAACCCAAAACAAGTTAGTTAATTAAACTACTATTCATAAACCTTTGGGATTGGTATTATTATAATTTATAAACTAAATGAAGCACCCTCCATCCCGCCCACTGACTAAAAAACCTACATGTAACATGACCGTCTTTATCCAAACTAGATGCATATTTGGAATCTTGGATGGTGACTGTTGCCAATTTTTTATGTTGTTATGATGTCCGTGGAGGTTCAATGACTCAAAAATGAGTTATTATTAATTACTTTATTCGTTTAATTTAATTCTCCATGGATGTGAGTTAGAGAACTCATTGCGATTTGCTGAGAGAAATAGACTAAAGAATAAAAAATGTCGTACCCAGTGCACAAGGCTTCTGCTTTACGCAGGGTCTGGGAGAGGTGAATGTCGGCTAGCCTTACCCCCATTTATGGAGAGGCTGCTCCCAAGTCTCGAACCCGAGACCTACCGCTCATGGACGAAGACACTTGCCATCGCACCAAGTGCGACCTCTAGAAATAGACTAAAGAATGAAAGAAAAAAAAAGATTGTTTTAAGTACTTTTCACGCAATTGAGGCACAAATGTTGCTCTTGCATTAATCAAGGCGTCGTATATGAAGGACATTTGTAATGCCAAATAGCATTCACAAGAAATGAAACTACAGAAGGTGAAGGTTTTTTTTTTGTCATTCTCTTCTGTGTTCTTTTGCTAACAAATGAAAGCGAAAGTTGAACTAATAGGTAAGACCATCTCTAATGTCAAGTAATAATTTGTTATCAAGTCGCCTCTATATGTTAATTTCAGTCCAAATTGTTAAGAAGAAATGGAAGAATGGGAACTTGGTCATATTGCTCATATTGGAATTTCAAGGAGAATCAATTAATTAGATATAACGCTACACTAAATGTTCAAACTAACCTAAAATGAATTTTTAATTTCATAGCTATATAGTACTGATCATTGCAAGAAACTTGTAGCTCAAGTAGTGAAGAATATTTACAGTATCCGAAATTCTAGATTCAATTCACCCTCTCTACTATCGTTTTATTAAATAAAACAAAAATACGGAATTTAATCATAAATTCTATGTGTAAATTAAATTGCATGGGTCACACGACAGGATTTCGTTATCACTTATTGGGACCACTCTTTTAATCATGTGCGTATAATCAAATACAAAATCATGTCACAAGCACTTTGATTGTCGTGATAGAAACTAATAATTAACTTGTTTTCATATTAAGTTATTATAGCTTTTTGTTTGTTTAAGATGAAAACCACTTTCATTAACACACCTCGAAAATCACTCTAGATTTTGTGGAGATATTGAAATTTGTATTAAACGAGTTGGAGGGTCCAGCCTAACCTTAATTGGTTATATGTGAGAAAAGTATAACACAATTAACAATAGATGAGGTCTCTGTTTTCTAATACTTCATGTATTGAGACATGACATGCGAATGAAATTTTCGCTTTGATAGCATCAATTTTAAAGTTGGAAGTTGGAACATGAAACTGAGACTAATTGATGAAGATGCTAGTGACTTTCAACGTGCAATGTCATTCTCCTCAAATTCTCCATCCAAATAACTCCAATTTCAAAACAAAACAAGCAATCCTATAAGCTACACTTCACATTCGCATGATCTTAACGCCATGCTGACAGATGGACTACTACTTAAAAATTTCCCTTTCACGTCCCCCACGGAGCTGCCCTCAGAAAAAAACATTAATTTTGAAATATTCCTATCGAGACACTCCAATTTTTCTTCAATAATCCAGATAATTTACTAATAAAAAAATTAACAGTTATGATTAAATTGACACAATACTATTTTTGTATTACTTGTCAATCTAATAAATATCAAACCGAACTACTAGGTAGTCTAGACTATGAAGACTTACCCCAAACAATCACCATTCCATATTTGAATTTGGTTTCAAACACTGGCTTAACGTTATGACATTGTTACAGTTTGCCACGACATGAAAAAACAAAATGAAAATAAACGAATGAAAGCAAAAAAAAAAAAAAAAAAAAAAACTTATAAGTGATGAAGTGCAATTCAAACTTAGTTTTCAAAACAAAACTATGATAATTATGGTGTCTAGCTAGTTTGTAAATCTTGCCTACAACCGAAGGGACCATTCACATTTGAAAGATCTACAATTGTCTTCTAGTTAATTTCAATTCAAATGAGAACTTCATCAATTGTTGGGCATGTTTGGGAGGTTCTAGGTTTTGATTTTTTCAGTTGAAGAAAAGAAAGCACAAAAGAAATGGATAATTCTGATTTTTTGTTTTTTTTGGTCAAACGATAGATTTTGTTACATTAGATGTTAGATTAGTCACAGACAGGGTTCGAACCCACGCCGTCATGCAAGGGCTCAACACCTTTCCACCATTGTAATAAAGGGCCACTTTGGCTAATTGTGATTGTAAAGATTTTAAGGTTTTTTTATAGTGAATTTTAATTCAAAGATACAAGTTGTAAAGGAAAAAAGGAAATGTACTCAATTTTTTTACAAAGCAATATTCAAAATTACTTTATTTAACATTTATTTGTGGTAAATAAAAATGGGCTTGAAAATATTTTGAAGTTTGAAATTTACATCAACAAGGGTGATACAAGGATTAATTAAGGTAATTGGTGTTGGTAAACACCTGTAATAAAAGGCAATGCCTAATCATATATTAGATGACATTTGGAAAGACATCACGGTAAAAATCACTTACAAAACTTACTATGCGAGTATATCTTAATTTGATCCTTCATTGCTAACATGATTGAATTTCTTGTGCTCCTATAAGATGATAGAGAAAGGAGAGAAAACATATCGGTTGAGCATGCTTATTAAAACATGGACAAAGAAATCAAAGAATGATGATGAGGAAAGTAGCGGCATAATTGTAAGTATGAAGTACTTTGTTTTTTTACTCAAACAAATTATATGATGTAGTTTAACTATACATATCGTTTTATTAGTGAGGTTGTGCATCATTTTTATCTTTTTGGTCACGTGAACTGATTGGATAATGTTTACGTAGAATCAATTCAATCAATACTTGGAAGAAAGGAAACAGTATGAACAAGATGAGGTTTATCAATTCCATCAAGTTAGGGAACCTGATGGACATGGACGCTCGTGTAATTATTATTTTCAGGTTTGGATGGAAGGATTATAGAGAGTCTGGATCATAATGTTTTTAGCATTATATCTATGGAAATCAAGTAGGGCATTTGAAACCAAATATATGTTCTAGCACTTTTGAGACAAGTTTTTTTTTTTTTTTTCTGTATATGACATTAGATTTTTTAGCCTGATTATGTATTATGTTTAGTTGATCTGTTATATGGCACACTGTTAGTACATGAATGTTGTTTTTTTTTAATGATAGCAATTACAAAAGTACAGTTCTTTATTTCATATATTATTTTATTCTTTTTATTAGCATTATTGTGTATAAGATTAAAAGTTGAAGACTAATTTTAGAATGTCGTAAATAATATTGAAGCAAACTGTTTCATGAAGAATTTCAATTCTAACGTATTTTTCTTACAATAAAACTGAACCGTCAGAATTAAGATATTTACGATGCGCTGAACACCTCCTAAATGGTTTGCTTAATTCCAACGTCATAGTTGCGACACGAAGTCTCATGTCCCAAAGCCGTCCAAAATCACTTTGCGACGTTGACAATCCGTTGTAATAACTTTGGTAAACTTTTTCGACACAGTTCTATTGTGACTCTATCACAAGCGTGCGGTATTACCGTTACTAAAGCCCAATTGCGATTCTTATATTGGCTTTTACGACGAATTTTAACCATCGCATATAACGTGTTTTTTTAGTTCTGTTGGAAAGAATAGAAATCCGAGTATCGACTTTTACCAAAACAAAAGAAAGAAAAAGAACATAAGCTCACTTTGCATTCACAAGCATTTGATTGTGTTGGCTGGCATTTCAATATTGCCACTCATCCTTTTCATTTTATTTAATTTCAAACGTGCAGCAATAGTATTTTTTCTTATATATTTTGTATCTCTATCGTACATTAGATATATGAATATAAAAACCGACTTATCTAACCTTTTAAAGTATAAAATTAGAGCCTGGATCGATCGGTTTAGCCTAATTGACTTTTATCCTTGATTAAAAATAGAGTACCCATTGAAAACTCAAGCTTTGTCTTCAGGACACGATCGAGCTTACATGTCCAGGCTTAGGAAGATATTATTAATTATTGAAAAGTAAACACACAAAATTGCCTAGAATAATCGCTCGTTTGGAAGCATTTTTATAATAATTGAAAGCGCTTTTGAAGAAAATGTTTTTGGGTTACAAAATCACTTGAAGTGGTTCCAATTGTGCTTCTTATAGGAAACACTTCAAGTACTTTTTCAGGTATCACTTGCATTTTTATTAAGAATTAGTTTCAAAAATATTTTCACTAAAAGCACTTTCAACCATTTTAAAAGTACTTACAAACGAACCCTGAATAACAGTTCTAACTATTTGATTATACAAGTAAATCCTAAACTTTAAAACCCTAATTTATCTGTAAAACCCTAACCCTAACCTCGAACTCACAAAGCCCACATCTATTTTGGTAGATTTCTTAATACCTCTACATTAACAACCAACTAACTTTCAGACATTTGGAAGTTAGAAAGTGTCCCCATATAATTGGATTTGGAACTCTAGAGCTCCACTTGTTGGCCAAATTAACCGTTAATTCTTTCAAAATTGACTAAATTTTTTGAACTCCTTGAGGGCATCACTCAGTTTATGTGTTGTTCATCTATTATTCCTCATAATCATTCAAGGTCCGGACCACTCAAAATTGCAATGAATCTTTGGCCTCTATTTGTTGCGTGGGGATTTTTGGCCGTGACCATGTGTTTATGTACTAGATGACATAAAAAAGTAGTGGCATGGAAGACCCATCATCCCATCTCGTCATTGTCATCCCAAATATATAATTATAGGAATATTATATATGCGTGATATCTAATATCGGCACGCATCCAAGATAAAAATGGCCACCGCCTTACATCAAAACTCAAGATTTATTAAATCTTTTGGTTGAACAAATATAAAGATATTATATATATATATATATGTACGTACATAAGTGGGAATATTTCACTTTCGTTTTATATATGATTTCTTCTTCTTTGTCACCATCATATGCAATGTAGTTGTGAAGATTATTGGCGTATGTGACTTGTGAGGTGTTCTTAAATTAATGGTTTTGATTAAATATGATAACTTGATAGGATTATCTTTCCTAGGTGTGATGTAGCGATTAAGAGAAATTAACCACCTTATTTGTCACCTTCGATTCATAAAATAAAGGTGAGATCGATGAAGTGCGAATAAAGTAGTAAACCAAACTTTGTTGCTTTCCCATTTCCATGCCGTTCTTGACCTAAAGAATAATATCAAATCAAAGGTTTTGTTTTGTGTAACAGAATCATATCTTTTCACATTGCCAGGTATATGGGTTCCTAGACCTTTCTCTAAAACTGAGTTCTACTAACTCTGCACGAAGAATTTATAAAATGTAGGTAACGTGCAACACTGCACGATGTAGTACGTATGGCACAGATAAACTCTGCATTTAGTTGAAAATAAATAAGCATAGACAAAGATGAAGCTGAATTTCTTTTCTGGGTTGGTCAAAGAGGAATCCTAATCATGCATGCATTATATCTAATTCTGTTTTTTTCTCTTTTATCTTAATGTTATGATGTTTGGTTGTAATTTTTTTGTTAAATATAAACATTACAAACTGGATCGTATACGGATCATATTACCATACAAATCAAATAAGAGCCTAGGAACTATTTTAGGAGAAAATTAAAAAAAAACTAAATACAAGATTGACTATAAGTATGTGCTTTAGATTAGCAAACTCATCAACTGTCATATTGTAAATCTGTAAATGTGATTAACCGTGTAATTGGAGATCTGGTCCAACAAATACAATATATATATCCGTCATGAGAGAAGATAATTATATCAAAGAATCTTAATCTTCTTCTTAATTGTTTGTATTAAGAGTTAAGACTTTGGTTTGCTTGTTACCATTTGTGTGTTGAGTCCTAAAGAAAATAAATTTTAACTCAAAACTTTATTTGTATAATATAACTCTCGAAAATATAACCTGCAGATCTAGAGTACGTTTGGCCTATGTAATAATTTCTCTGGAAA